>NC_071573.1:25370660-25528160 GCF_024509145.1 Vidua macroura
AGCCCCAAATTTTCTACCTACAAAGTAGGTGGAGAAAAAGAAAAAGATATTCCTAAATTATGCTATTTTCCCTGGCTAGTTTTGAGCCCACATTTTATCTTGTGTGTCACTGTTGGACACAGACACATCTTGTGTCCTTGGAGCACCCAGGACCAGGCAGCAGTGCTTTGATGCCTGACAGAGGGCCTTGGCAGGGTTTCCCTCCTGCACTTGGAGCGGCGCTTTCAGAAGCCAAGCAGATGTGCTTTTGCTTAGAAGGTGAAATTGCATCTGTGAAATTTACCTCAGCAGCACAGTGTGTGCCTGTGTTTTCAGCCCAATATTTAATTTTTAATTTCCTGCAGTTAGGGCATTAGAATGCAGTAAACATTCCAGGCATCCCATTCCCTTCAGACTATTTATGGGCCTTTCATGTCATGTGCCAGGAGGCTTGGATGAGAAGTCAGTAGACAAAGAAAACTCCTCTGTCATCCTGATAAGATCCATGCCTGAAGGATTCCAGCTCCCACTGCTTGGTCTGCAAGCCCCACAGTTTAACAATAATTCTCTGCTTATTTACCATGGATCATTGCTAAGATTCAAAGATCATCATCTATACCAAAGAGAAAAATTGTAATTAAATGTATGGATTAAGCACAAAGGTTCTCAAGAGCACTTCATCTGACTGACTGTGTCAGGTCAGTATTGACTTAGAAAGCTCAGTGACGCTGTACTAGCACTCATGGCTGCAGACCATCAGTCCAAGTGCAGGATGATGCTTAGGGCTGTGCAGTTTATATTAATTCTCATCTAGTACAAGAACTTAAGAAGTCTACCAGCCTTGGTCTTGCTGTTTTTAACCATCATTCAAAAAAGAAAATGCTGCATAGTATGAAATAAAGAAAAGGAGCCTGTTGTACAGGGTCAAAGAGTTTTCCAGTGAAATGAGAAACTTGTTATTGTACAAAAACTGTTATTTACAGGTGTAAAACCATAAGCATCCCAGATCAATAAGCAGTTGTTTGACTAATAAATAAATTGATTTTATTATTTCTGAGAATGTATTCAAAGACCTCAAACACAGTATGTGGTTGAACCTGTCAGAGTTATTGATTATTCCTCGTAGCGTTGTCTGCCAGTACGTTGATATTTATGGATGTGTCAGCATTGTTGTTGTAAATCTTCTTCTCTGGGATTTATAACTGTGGGAGAAGTGGCTCTGGGCTAATAAACAGAATAAGGAGGCCTTAGCCTGAGAAGGAAAAGTATTTCAACTTTCCAAAATAATGAGTTTGTCTGGTTCTTCTGGTAAGCATATTTTTGAAGTGCTGTGTAATAGTTCTAAAAGCACTTCAGTTTTTTACCTAAGATGTTAGAAAAAAGATTTTGTAAGCCTTTTCTTCTGTATAGCAAGTTATGTGTCATAAAATTATGATTTTTTTAATACACAAGTGATTTTTTTTAAACTGCCTCTGTCAGTTAAACAAAGCAGTGTTTTATACTGGCTAACTGCAAGGTAATGCTGACTCTGTTCAGGGCACTTCAGAATTTACACTCTGTAAGTCTGTGTGTTAGTGCTTTGAAAAGAATTTCATTACTTGTCATGCAAATACACAAATACTTCTGTAAGATGTGGTTGGTGAACCAGTTGCGTATTGGGAAATAGATTTACATGACTACAGCTTTGGGTAATTTTAAATTTCTCATGGTCTTTTAAAGTATCTGATGTGCTGGATTTATTCTATGGTAGTTTTCAGGTTCATGACTGAAAAACCCAAGGTGAGTAAAATGCGCAGATTTGTTTATTTGGTTGGTGGTTGGGTTTTTTTTGTCTGTATGATCCAGATGCAATGGCAAAAAAGAGGCAAGAAAGCTTTATGGTTATGGACATCAAGACAGGACATGGAAGAACTGAAGGTTATGTTTTGTCAGATTTGCTCTTATCAAAAAGATGATTTTTGTTCACAATTTTAACCAAAAGTAGAAGAACAAATAAGTAAAGATTTCACTGTAGTTTCTTTTGTTTAAAAGGCAGTTCTGGCACAGACACTGCTGAGAATTCAGGCACTAACTGGTGGTTTCTTTTTCCCTTCCTCCCAGGTGACTGTAGGTGGAGAGGAGTGGCACTACATTGCTACCCAAGGACCCCTGCCACACACATGCCATGACTTCTGGCAGATGGTGTGGGAACAGGGGGTGAATGTTATAGCCATGGTCACAGCTGAAGAGGTATGTGAAGTCACAGAATCGTTCTTTCTGATGTGAGCCAATCTCCTGTTATCATCACTTCCCACTCCAGTAACCTGTTTTTCCTATCAAGATCCCCTTTTCCTCTGGCTCTGTTTGAACATATGCCTGTACTGCTCTCATATTATACTTCCTAACTTCCTGACACTCAGTTTGGCAAATGCTGAAGTGAAACAAGCAGGAGCCCTCCTTCCCCCTGCTTGGGCCAAGCCAAACAAAGATGTTTCCACTGGAATGTGAGAGCACTGAACTTACTCCTGGTTAAAATGACAGAGATTTCCACACCGTCCAAGGCCAATTCTGTATACCATCACTCTTATCAGCTGAAAAGAGAACAGAAGCTGTTCTTTCCATAGAAGTGTCCATGTAAAAAAAAAAAAAAAGGCAAAAAATCCCCAAACAAAAGCACCCCACAACTTTTTATTCTTATGCCAAGCAAAACAGTTATTCCTATTGTAATCCAAGAACTATGTGCTATGTTGTAAAAACTGGCACATGTTGTGAACTAACACCGCATTCGGCTTCATGCCTGAATGTTTGCTTTCAGCAAACACAGGGAGTAACAGAGCTCATCAAGTCACTGTCCAGTTCCCAAGGCTGATCAAGAACAGACACTTTAAAACTGCTGAAGAGATTCTCCTCCTAATTAAAGGAGAGTCTTCCCCAGGAGGAGAATATTTACCAAGGTGTTTTAGGCAGTATCTGTCTTTTGTCATGAGACAAGAGTCTTCAAGTAGTTTTACACTTAAAAATATTACATGGCTGAGAGGTTTAAGTTTTAATGGGTATTTTCTTAACTTTGTGGGATGCTCCTTACTCTTCCAGTGCTTTAAAATAAGAATACTTGGCTTATCCGGAGAGTTTTATGCCCTTTCTTTATAATTGCAGAAACTAATGGCTTTTTGCCTTGTTTTTTTATCAAGGAGGGAGGAAGAAGTAAGAGCCATCGCTACTGGCCTAAACTGGGCTCTAAGCACAGCTCAGCCACTTATGGGAAGTTCAAGGTGACAACAAAGTTCCGCACAGACTCTGGCTGCTTTGCAACTACCGGTCTGAAGGTCAAGCATCTTCTCTCTGGACAAGAGAGGACAGTGTGGCATTTGCAGTATACTGACTGGCCAGACCATGGGTGTCCAGAAGAAGTCCAAGGCTTTTTATGTAAGATTCCTTTATTTTGCATGATATATCAAGAAAAAGATTGCTCACACTGGATTCAGTTCACTGTACCTAGTTAGAGCTGGAACTGAATATCAAGTGGTTGTTGTGGTTTACACAGGCCTCAACTAGGTTATACTTTGCTGCAATTTGGAGGAAAAAAAAAAGTGGTATTCCAGAGGTAGGAGCTAAGGTGATTAGCTGGAGGAAAAATCCAAGGCAGCAGCACTGCCAAAAACTCAGGAAATTTTAAATAATAGGATACTTCTGCTAGCTGATCTGATGGTGTAACTTACTGCCATTTCCCAGCTACTTAGGAGATAATAGACTGTACACAAATGTGATTAGAAAGGTCTGGATGAGAGAGGATTAGTTGCTATTGAAATAAGGTGCATCTCCTCCAGTTTTAATTTTTGCAAAAGAGCAGAGGGCTCTATCACACATGCATTAAGTCTGAACTCACTGAACCACATGTACCCAGGCAATGCTTAAGGGCCTCCCCAATTACATATGGTCCTGGTTCATGTTTTTCTGAAAATACAGCAATGATATTCATCTGTAATGTGTCAGTAATGCTTCCTGATTCTTGGCAAGTAATAAGCACTCCCATATTAAGTAATAGGAATTCAACCTTTATTTAAGATACGTCTCTGGCACTACAGTAGGGAATGATGCAGAAATCTTTAAATTACCACCAAAGGAGTCTGTACATAGTGTACTGATGTGCTGGAGATGTCTGTCGTCTTCGTTTCTGAAAGCTTTGCAGCGGCAGTGTCTCTCTGTGGCAGCTAAGCCTCTTAGGAAGATCCATTAGTTCTACTTCAGTCTTGCCACAGCTACGGTCCTTTAGTGATACATTCTCTGTTGCTTGGTACACGCTGGATGGAAATAGTGCATCCTCCTTTCCCCAGGTCTGTCACCAAGGCAAAAAATAAAAAACGACATTTCAGCTTCAGCAAAGGAGTACCAGGGAAATTGTCTTCAAGGAAAAGCTATTGCCCAATTCCTCGTTTGTTTCATAATTTGTTTCTCCTACCAACCTCTGTAGCTGTGGTTGGGCATGGCAGTAATTGGAACCTGATTGTCCCCATTTCCTCTATCCCATTGTTTGCCACCACTTAGAGTCCTGTTTCCCTGTGTGCATTGAAATGCAGCTTTTCTGATGTTGGTAGGCCTCCAGCCCCATCCTGCCTGTGGGGAGAGGATGGCTGGAGCTGCAGTGCCCTGACACCAAGTGTCACAGCAGGAGAGTTCAGCTCAGGTCTCACTTCCCACTTGGAGTGCTGGGAAGCCAAGTGAGCTTCCAGCATGTGAGGTTCTCAGCGTGGTCTGACAGCAGGATGTGTTGAATGATGCTGGGACAGCCACAGAAGGCAGCTGTTCCTGAGTCCCTAGCTTTCTGCAAATGGCTTCAGGGAAAACAAGGCAGTGATCTCCCAGAAGGGCTTGTAGCTATTGAGAAACAAACCCTGAGCAGAGAGTGGGGGGGAGAGGTTCTGTCAGAGTCTAGAAGGGAGAAGGAAGAGAGGAAACAGGGCAGATGGACACTTGCTTCCCATGTGATACTAGCTTTGACAGGCAGTAGTTTCAATGGGACTTAGCTGTTGTTTTGATCCCAGCCTGTTAATAGCAGGAATTGCTGTAAGTAATGTCTAGAATCATCTGCTTAGGGGATCTGGAGATTTGCAAGGGGGAAAACAGAATTTAGTTTTTTAAAATAACTATTTAATTTAAAGGAACAGACTCCCAAGTAATAATTGACACCCAGCTGGTATTTGCTGGATGCAGTGCTGTTCAGTACACCCTGGCCAAGATAATTATTATGTTGTAAAAAATGTAAATTATTGCCACTTTGACAGAGAACAACTTTTCCACACTCTTTCCCCCTCCCCACCTAATTTTTACATTTAGACATGTAGATGTTTGCAACCTTGCCTGCTTTCTCTTCTTGCAGCTTACTTGGAGGAGATACAGTCAGTGCGTCGGCACACCAACAGCGTGCTGGACAGCAGCAACACCTGCAACCCTCCCATCGTGGTCCACTGCAGTGCAGGGGTGGGGAGGACTGGAGTGGTGATCCTAACAGAGCTCATGATTGGCTGCTTGGAACATAATGAAGTAAGTCAGCTTCCTGTCAAACCCCAAGCTCATCCCTTGGCTAACTGGCTACATTCCTGAGGTTGAAATTAAAAGACATTGAAGTGCTTTCTTTCTGTTACCTGTGTGAGCAAGACAAGGACCTTAAATGTGACAGGCAGAGATTCTCCATGGCAGGTTACTTGCTGTAGTTTTCTGTATAGTTGATATAATTTTTTTATTAGAATAATTTTAATATATTCAAAGTTAGGGCTTTCTTCCCTCTTGTAAGAATTTAGTCTAATCTATACCTGTATTTAATTAAAAGGTTAGAGACAGTGTGTTTACAAGCAGTACCTGAGAGAGGCTAGAGAATAATGTCCTTGCTCTTTTAACTGAAGTTTTCTGCTCTCTAAATTCTCTCCTTGGGTTCCTTCCTCTCTCTTGTAGTCTCACCTGGAATGAAACTTAACTGTGTTTTAAGAAAAAGTGTATTTATATATTCCTGTGGAGAATAAGGCTTTAGGGTTTGCAGCCAGCTTTATAAGTAGCACAGACTGGAGTCACGAACAAGTGCCCCAGTAGAGCAACCATGGTTAACAACTTAATTTTCATCTGTCACTGGGAAACTGTCTAGGAAGAATATCACATCTTGACTAACAATGTGCCACACAGTTTTCATGACAACTGTGGAAACCAGGGATTTCTCTTGCCAAAGAAAATGCTCAAAGACCAAAGCTGCTTGTAGAGATAAGAATGCAGCAAGAGTGACAAACATATATCATCTGCCCCTTCCAATAATCTGCCACTGGGTGAGTTCAGGGAAGACTGAGGACTCCAGCAGCTCATCATTCTGGAATTACAAGACCCCTACAGATCCTGGGCTCAGATCAGCTGGGACAAATCTCCAGCTCTGCTTGGGCCTCACTGAAGGTGAAGCTGTCCTGTAGATATGTGTCACAGGCGACACTTTGTTCTTTTGCTTTTTATTTGGGGGAGAAAGGGAAAAGAGGAGGTATCCTGGCCAAGAAAGAGCCCACAGAGATGTGCCTTGGGAATCCAGCAGCCTCCCAGTGCTGACTGCTGCTCAGTAGCTGCTCCAGTGTGGGGCAATGGCTCCAAAGTCAAGACCCTGCTTGACTTTCCTTATGCACTGATGCATGGAAATGCCTGCTTCTGTTATTCACATAGCAGCCACGAAATTTCTGTGTGCCAGAGGAAAGCTGGAGAGTTAGAAGAGCCATCCTGAATTGCTTGTGAGCATCAGCATAGTTGTGTATAGTTTACAGCACCCTGTGTATGTGCACAGAAGCAATGTCCAAGGGTTGTGCAACACGGTCTGGCTACCTCTGTTTACAGAAGTCAGTCTGTGGTTTACCGAAGTCACCCACTGGGCAAAGAGTAGCTTTGGCACCTCAACATCTAAACCTTGACATCATTCATATGAGTTTTCATCAACTTCACTAGGACCTGATGGTAGTGCTCAATAATAAGGGATTTCTCTGATGCCCCTTAAAGCATTCTTTTGTCTTGATTAATAATGAAAATCAACAGTAACAATAAATACAATTTTCATTAAGGCCTTTGTTTCTCTAGATTGTACTAAGTTAATGGTTTTGGTTTGTTAAAACCTAATTTAAAAAAAAATATTTAAAATCTTTATGTTTTCAGTTTGTGACAGATTCTGCACAGAGGGCTTCCTTTTCATTTTGTACTTTCATTTTCCTGAAATAAAATTACTTATCACTTAAAATATTTTAGTCTTAGGAACTGGTTTTCACAGAAGTGTCCTAGCAAGTAAATGCATTAACATTTTAGCAGTGAAGAAAAATTGTGAGGGAGTTTGAAAATGTTGATAAAGAGCATTTTGGAAAGCCTGCAGTAGTGCTGGAACAAAAACCAGAACTCTTGAGCCTGAGGTTTCAGGTTCAGGTAAAAAGCCATGTTTAATCAAATTCTATACAGCTTCAGTCACTGTGGCTTCTGGGCAATGGCTGGTTGAGTCTAAAGCTGTATCTCATTGCAAGATAGAGTTTCAGTAACTGCTGCATGGCAAGTAAATGTCATATCATTACATCCTTACTGCTGTAGACACATAGTACGAGAAAGTAATTGAGAACCTGCTCTATCAACTTTTAGTCCAGACTTGGCACTGGGACATTAACTCATGATTGCATCTACAGCAGGCTTTCACATGGGAGATCTTCAGTCTGGGAGGCAGAAATAAGTAGCATTTTTGTTTGTTCTGTTTGCAAGTGCCAGCTTAGCAATGCATTAGGTAGTGGTTTTTTCTGTGGTGGTTTTTTTTTGGTTTTGTTTTTGTTTTTTGTTTGGTTTTTTTTTTTTTGGGGGGGGGGCTTTTTTTGTTTTGTTTTGTTTTGTTTGTTTTTTTTTTTTTTGGTTTGGTTTTGGTTTTGGTTTTTGGTTTTTTTGACATGTACATTGTAATGAAGGTGAATTTAAGGATTCTCCTTACCTGGAATCAAATACTAAGCTGGCTATAAATAGTAAGCCTGAATAGGCAGGATGGGGTTTTCTTCCATTTCTGAGATAAGGCAAAGCCATCTCCATTTTGAGGAGGTGCATGGATCACTGTGTGCCCACTAAAAGCTAATGAAAAAGCTGAGAGAGGAACATTATGTGCCGGTCAAGGCTGGCCTGCATTTTTGTTATAGTTGTTCAGGTGAGATCAGGTTCCACATGACTCTGCTCAGCAAAGACCATTTCATAAGCATCTGAGTCCACAGGGAGGCCTCCTCCAAGTTAGCCAAGTTAACTGGAAAGAGCTTCCATTTTTCTTTGCACCTGTTTGATAATAATATGACATTACTCATCTCAAATATTTACACTCGTTGACTCTCTAGAGATGTCCTTTTATAACAGCTTATTGGGGTATGTGGCAGAATATTTGGCCTTGTTTTCAGAAAGTGATAGCCTATGAGTTAATACTTGTTTACATGGAATGGAGATTCGGAGTTTTATATATATGGACAGAAATGGATATGCAGCGTGACTTTTATTTTAAACTTTCCAGGAAACTTCAGATGTGCCTGAAAGCAGATTCCATGCTCAGTTGGGGCTCCAAGGGTTAGCAGCAATCTCAGTCAAAAGACTTGCTGAGTTTCTCTTGGTGTTTCTGCAAGCAGGCACTACAAAGTGCAGTTTATGTTGCCTGATAGGGTAGCTGTTCTTCAGTTTTGTATCTTGAACTGCTTAAGGACTTCCTCAAAACCAGTGTGTATCTTAGTGCTCACTTTTACTGCTGCCATAGAAGGTTTGTGTTCCTCAGCTTGGCTCACGTTACACGCTGCTTGAATTTAAGCCTGGCAGGCTGAGCTTCATGGCTCAACAACTTCTCAATAGCTCCTCGTGTACCTGTTGTAACAGATAAAACACAACACCATCATAGGTTTTTGGCTCCCTAAATGCCAGAAATCTGATGATAGCATCCTAATGAAATGTGCAGTAATTTCTAACGCTTCACCTCATGGGCCTCTGTTTCACAGAACTCATTTGGTTTTGAGTTCAGACCATTACAGGCTGCCTGTGCCTGCTCGATGGGGTTAGTGCTGTGCCTTCCCAGTGGATTTCCTTATCTGTGCTTTAGTACTGTACTTTACTTCCTGATGCAGACCATTTTCAGGGCACACAAGTGAGTTTCTTTTTGGTGAAACTAAGCTGGAAGATGCCTTCTTGGAGAACCCCTAATATGTCCCAGTGGATATTCAGTAGGTGGCAACAAACTGATGCTGGCCTAGAGTCTGCAAAATACGTATTGTGGATACTGGGTCCTTGTTTCACTTCACAGACCTATATCTCCTGGACCATTATTTGCTAACATGCTGTGACAGATCAGATGTTGGGGTTTCTGGATCTTTTGGTGGCAATGAGTTCCCTTCCCCTTCAGTGAAAGGATCTGTATCTTTGCCTGCACATTTAATTTTGTCCATAGAAACATTGTCTTCTATAACTATAGTATAGTTGCCTGTGTCAGATAACTGATATTTGAGACAGTCATTGTTTGATTTACTGAACCCACATCCTCATGATTTTTTTTCCCCTCTGCTTTACAGAAAATGGATGTTCCTGTCATGCTGAGACACCTGCGGGAGCAGAGAGTGTTTATGATCCAGACCATAGCCCAGTACAAATTTGTCTACCAAGTGCTCATACAATTCCTCCAAAACTCAAGACTTATTTAATCTTTTTAAACATCCCAGACCCAGCATTGTGGATCTGACTGAACCTTACTGATGAACAAGGGGGGAACTGCCTTGACAACACTGTGTGCATATATTGCACTTTTTAAAGTTGTCTTGAAAGTAAGGAATGATGGTTCTTTACTAGTCTCCCATGGATTATTTTATACAAGATATAATTTATTTTTCTTGGAATAACTTTTGAATTACTTTCATAACTCATAAAACTTATAGTCACCTTCAAAGTGAACCACATTTGACATGACTAGTCTGCATTGTAACATGTCTGTAAGGAAAGCAATCCTTTGTAAAGGTAGTTTGCTGGCTTTTATTTTGCTACACAGCTTCTGAAACCTACAGTTATTTGGCAGTGGGCTTTTTTCACGTAAGGACATTCTGGACCCGTATGTGGCTTCTCTGGTAAAAACAAGACCTGCTAGATGTCAGCTGTAGCTCTGTGTGAGTGAATGCTGAGGGTGCACAGCATGGAGACCTGAGCTTCTGCACGTGCAGCCAGGCACGTTACAGAGGGCTCAAGCACAGGACATTGTGAGGACAGAGAGTTTTGGGTGCTAAACTGTTCAAATTCCACAAGAATTATGGTTTTAGACTAGTCCTTGAAAAAAAATCAATATTGTATCTTTTTAAGGAGGCCTTTTGCTGCTGTGTAAACCCTTGAAGGGAATCATAAGAAGCAATGTAGGGTGAAGCGCAGTGACCTACAGCAGGCTGAAGTCAGTGAATGACTCTTTCCAATAAATCTGGTGATGTGAGAGTTTAATAGCAGAGGATTTTCAACCAAACGTATCTGGAAAAAAAGCCAAATCAAGCACCTTCTCATGAATTACACTGAAAGTATTATTGCCTTGAGGCTCACCCTCTGTAGAAAAGAAATCTCATTTAAATTAGGCATCTCCAGTTGCCTTAATCTTTAGGTGTGAACTATTGTTGGATGGTTGGAGAAGGAATCAGGCTAAAGAGGTGCCTTGGAGGTCTCTGGACTCAGCCCCACTCACCCCAGTGCTGACTTTAAACTTCGATAGGCTTGTCCAGAGTCACATCCAGTTTCAGAATTCTCAAGGGTGAAGATTTCATAGCCTCTCAGGGTACGTGATGCAATGCAGTTACTTTGTCGTGGTGAAATCACCTTTCTCGGTATCCCTTTCCCAGATACTTTTAATATTTTAATCCTACTATTGCTTTTCTGTTGCATCCCCACCTCCAAACCCTGGTCAATGTACAAAGGCCTAAGCCTACAAGCACTCTTAATTCCAGCACTAAAGGGACTAAAATTAGTGGGGAGCTTAAGCTAATGTTCTGTACCAGAATGTTCCTTGAATGCATTTAAAACTGCACTGTGTTGATTTGGTGCTCTGCAATACAGGCCTAACATGATGACAAAGTCTCTGGTGCAGACTTGTAACCACCAACAAATGGAGAGGAATTATTTTGCAGTAATACTTTGACCATGTTCTTTTTAGGGATCAGTTGAGCTTTCAGTCAACTTCAGTTTTCCTCTAATTTTTTCTGCCAGTGCCAACATATCTCTTGTTAAATTAGGAGCAACCATTTAAAGTCTTTTCAGTAGCATCTGCATGATAATTGCAGAGAGATGCTCTATATCTGGGAAAAAAGCCAAGGAATAAACCTTGAAGCAAAGTGTATTAAATTAGTTATCTCGTTATAACTTTTTGAATAATTTCCTAATGATGAATTAAGTTTGAACTCAGAGCTGTCAAGTCCCATTGCTCCACTTGGATGTGAGAAGTAGAAAATCAGGAGGGAAAAAAATCTGTTCCCCTGTCTTATTATTTAGCTGCTCTTGGCTGCAATGTGTATTTCTGCTGCTACAGTGAGCACAGGAAAGTTATTGCATAAGAGAGTGTGAAGAGCTGTGTTTGAAAGAAAGAAAACTAAGCAAATGTTTTTTTTATGCAAAGATGCATCATAGGTGTCTTAGAAAAACATTAATTAGAAAAAGGCACTAAAAATCCTTTCCAAATTAAGTCAGTGCCCATTAATGAGCCAAATAAGTGGCCATGTGGTAAGCAGTCATTTCCAATTAACTCCTAACATGGCTGGTATGGTAGATAGAGGCCAATGTGAGTCACTTTTTCCTTTTCATTGTCAAAGAATGGTAATTTTAAACTTTTCCTTTCATCTGACTTCAATGTATTTTTCCCTGCTAGATTTTATCTTGACTAGATCTGTTAATATCATAAGTGAATTGGGCTGGTGCATGTCTTCAGAGGTTCTTTTCCACCCCAGCTTACAAGCAGCCCTCAGCATGCTGATGTTTTATGGTTGAAATGTGGTACAGTTTTGTAAGGGGAAAAAAATAACCTTCTCACTTTGAACCTGTTGTCGTTTTATCAGGCCAAAACTGCTTGGGCAGTATTTCCTAACCTTTAGGGAGTGACAGGAAAATGCATTTTGCATCCAATTTTTTTAGTCATGGCAGGAATGAACACATGGGCCTTAAAGCAACAGTGCTGTTAAGTTTCCGTTCTGCAGACTTTTAAACAGCAGAACCCTTGAGGAGAAAAGGACAGTTTGGAGTTGCTGTTTGTTGTGTTGCATGTTTTTTAACATCAAAGCATAACAGTAGTTTGAGACCAGTTTCATCCATTCGGAGTAAAGTCTAGACTGAAAATCTCACAATGATTCATCAGTGAACACAATTTTGACAGAAGCAGTCTTCTTCCAGGGCACCCACCTTGCAGTCTGGCATGTTCAGCCTACACTCCCTGATGCTTTCCAAGAGAGAACTTGCAGCAGATGAGTAAGTCTGGCATGGGCATCTGTTGCGTCTGTTTTTCTTTTAGTACACTCTTCATCTGTATTTAACAACCTTTGCCTTTTTAATTTAAACTCTTACCAACTATAGTATTGAGATGCTGGCATCAGCTTTTTGCTTAAAGTTATGGTCTGAGCATTTCACACTTCCCATTGTTCGAGAGATGACAGCTGAGCTGTGACACTGCTCAGTGCTGTGGGGATCCTCTTTCTGTCCTCTGTGAGTCACACTGGAGGATGGTGGACATCAGCTGCTCAGGTCCTACTTGTTTCAGGTCCTACAAAGGCTTGTTTTGGCACTTCCTTTCCTTGACTACATGAGGAAAGATGAAGCTTGTTCCCACAAACATTTTCCTGCATTGGCATACAGGGGTCCTAAATGCTCAGCCTTATCAGAAGTTCCCTAAGCTAATTTTAGCTGGCAGAAGACACATCTCTGAGAGCTTACTCAACCTATTGCCAGCACAGTCCTTGAAGTATATTGAAGTGCATTTCTGTTCTACTTATTTAAATCAGCTGCCTCAGCTACAAATATTATTAAATATTTGCATGATTTCAAAAGCTGGGGGTTTTTTTTAATTACTTTCTTGTAAACAAACAGACTTACTCATTCTTTTCCAACCTAATACGTGCTTCAATAGCACTTGTCATTGCCAACCAGGAGATTATTTTTTGATCCAATACCTGCTATGTCTGTGTAGTCCACAAGCAACTCTAAAAGAAATGTTGATGGGCAATCTTGTACTTGGATATAGCACAGAAATCTGTAGGGAAAATTCAGCAGAGCTAACTGACAGTGCTGCATTTCCAACAGCTGACTTCCCACTGGTCTCCTGGGAGGAGATGATGACTGAATTAGCTGCTGTCAGCCTCACTAACAGTTTGTGGTCTGTGTGCTCAGAAAGTGGAATCATCAGGCAGATCTCTGTTGTAGCAGCTCTCATGCATCACTGAGGGAGGTCTGAGTTAAATTTTGCTGCTTGTCTTGGTGGATGAAAAAATGCTAGGGTGGCAGCCACTGCAGTAAAGGCCTACATCACATTGCAGGAGCAAATTCCTGAGCTGGCCATGAGAGGAAGACTGCATGAAAACAGCCTTTGACCCTTCTACAAAATTAATATAAAGCTGCTGATGTATACTTCAAGGCATATGGAATTTGGGATAGGTTTTGATGCCAGTAAGAGAAAGGCTGCAAGTCCAGAACCCCAAAAGCAATTGTCCCCAGCTCACTCTTAGCCTTCTAGAGTGGTTTTCTTGTAGGATCTGGTGCTAAGGGAGCTATAGATGCCATCTAAGTCATTAGAGAGAAGGACATTATACATGCAGCTGCTTCCAGGGATTGGGGATTTGTGGAAGGGAACAGATGGCTGTGGGGCAAAACAAGATGGAGGTATTAACCATAAATAAACTATTGCTAGATTGTGAAACAAAACAGGGCACAGGTAAAAAATAGCAGTGTTTTATGAAAATATTTAAACTAAATAAATTTAGTCAGTGTTTTTGGAGTATCTTAGATTACAGTTCCATTGGTTTCTGTTGGCTGTTTTTTGGCTAGCATTTCTTTGAAATTTTGTTGCCTGTGCTTTCTGTGCACCCTCACCGAGAGTTTCCCACATGCTTTAACAACAGGACTTTGCCTTTGGAGAGTGAATTGGAAATCACTGAAAACAGGAGCTCCCACTGGAGAATTCCAGCATTATATAACAGCAAGGGAAGGACTGCCACTGATTCTCAGTGGTTGGACAGTCAGTTCCAGTTATTTCAGGGGCAGTGTTCCTTGATTAGTCAGGGAGAAAAGAGGAATGCTTCCCACAAACTGTTTCCATGTCAGGCTGGGGGGCACCCCCTGACTTAGACAGTGGCTGGTAGCTGAGGAAGAAATAGGGATGTGTATAGAAAAGGGTGCTCAGCCCCACTGGTGCACCTGACAGCCAGTCCTTTAGGGGCTTCCTGAGGCCAAAGCTGTATCCTGCTCACTGTGTGTAGTACCTCCTGATAGATCCATCTTCCATGAATCACATTACCTTCTCTTTAGAAGCCATTTATTCCTCTGGCCTTCACAATGTCCTGTGCTGGTGAGTTCCATAACTTATAGATGTAATGTATAAGAACTTCCTTTTTGTGTATGTTAAATAAAAGTATTTTCTTGCTTCTGCTTGATTGTTAAAAGAAAGCAAATTTCTAGTGCCAGAAACACTGATAATAGGATGTTTATCCTGTTGAGGTTGCTCCATATGGGTAATACATTTTCCTCACTAGTAGAGTACCTTTCTTTGGTTATTTTACAAAGGAAAAAGTTTACACATGCAGACGACTGTAATAGTCCCATATGTTATTGTGTGGAATGTGGTAAATGAGATAACATGTTTAAGTTTTATGTCACTGGATTTTACTGTCCTGTTTTACTTCAGTATTGTGATGCCTCTGGTTTTATTTGTTCTGTAATTCTGTACCTAACAATTTAGCACAAAACAGTGATCTGAATCTCACCACCTCACTGTATGTACACATTTTGTAGAAAAATGAGACATCAGTTATGTGCCCTTCCTGCCCCCAACCCCTCCTGTTAGGGCTGAATGGCAGAATTATTCTGTGCTATTGAAAGCCTTTAAAAAAAAAAAAATCTATGCATGCTATTTTATATTCTAATGTATTATTCATATCAGTACATAAGCTTATGCTTGTCAGTTTTATCTTGTGTATAGAACTGATTACTTTTGACAGTATTTTTGCACTGTTTCTTTTCTTTCTCTTTTTATAATAAAAAGTTCTATCAGCATTAATTGACTGCAATAATTTTTTTACCCCTTTCACTGCCTTTGTGTAAATAGTTTCTTATATGCTTTTGCAAATGTGAGAATGTCTTCAGTCACTAAGGTTTTCTTGGTAAGGCTGTCCTTCATATTCACAGTATACAATAAACCATTTTTTTTCAAGGAAAACAATGTTTGTGTTCTTTTCTGTATCAGCTTAAGGGTTTTGTATTTACACCTACACCGCTTGAGTTCGTTTCCCATGTTAAACTGATATGCACAGCCAGGGCCACAGTGAGCTTTGAATAACCACCTGTAAATAGTAATCCAAGTTTCACAGGGGCAAGGCTCCCACTGGTGCCTCATGTTCAGCTAATCCAATTCTTTGGTGTTGAAGTGTGGTGTGGGCTCTGGATAGACTTGCTGAAGTAAAGGTATTATTTCCCAGGACAAGAGTTTATTTGACAAGACAAAGTTAGGATAAAAATAGTCAGCTAGTGCCCTCTTCCTAGGCTTGGCTGTAGTTAAATGGCCTTGGCTTTCTGGAATTGTAGATCTGCTGCAGTTTTATGTACTCCAGCAACAACTGCTGGCTGGAGAGCAATGAAAGATTTCAGCAAAATGAGCTGACAAACCCTTATTCTAGCAGTTTTATTCTCAGAGCAGTGCTTACAAGGAAGAAAATACAATGAAGTTCTTAAGGGTGATGTGTTCTTTCTCATCATACTTTATAAACTGTGAAAACAGTAAAGAGGCAGGTAATTTTATTGTGCACTATATTTCAATTTTGATGCTAGAAGTTTATAGCTACACTCTTTTTTTCCCCCCATCCTTAAAAGCACACTCTTGCCATTGATCTAAATGGAGGGGAAAAAAATCCTCTTGTTTTGTATATGGGTAGAGAAAACTAAGTCCTGGACTTTTTCCTCAGAAAGTGTTCCTGTCCCTCTCTTAAAAATAATTGCTAACATATTATTTACAATAGTTGTAATCCACTGGAGGTGAAGGTATGGCTGTAAGGAAATATGAGCTCTTTGCAATAACTCACTTTAACTTGTAAATGAGTCTAAAAAGGCAGAAGTTGCATAGTTCATGTCTTGTGCGAGCCTTCAAGCTCCAACATAGGTGTCAGTATTTTCTGTACAAAACAAATTGAGCTCTAGGTCTTTGCTGTGATGAATCCTCATCTGCCAGGAGCAGTGCATATTAACTGGTTGAGGGAATATTGGTGGCATTGCTGTAAAATGTACATAATTCATCACCCTATTTCCCCTCTTTCTCAGTTAAGCCACTGCAAATAAAAATGATGCAAGAAAAAAAGGAAATATGCACCAAACCACAACAGAAAAAGTAGGGCTTTTGCTAATTTTTCAGATTAAGCAAAACTATTTGGGCAAAAGTACATATCACAAAACTATTGCACCCATTTAAGTGTACAAGTGGAATCAAGAGGGGCTAAGACCACTTTATTTACTTAACACAAATAAGATCCACACCAACGCCCCTAAAGAAAAAAAATGACCATTTCTGCACATGAGCCATCAAAAGGCATAACCTTTAAGAAACCACAGATGGTTCTTTAAAAAAAAAAAAAAAAAAAGGCAATTGTAGATGTGTGGAAGCTAGGCCTACGTGTGTTTGTCTTTCCAATTATAGGACAGAACTGTGTTCATACTCTACCGCTTTTCAAAGCGCTCCCGAAGGTTTCCATAACAAGCCTTTTTAAATAAAGGTTTGAAGGATTGCATAGATTCAAAGGCTCAGTGGTCCTCTAATTCCTTTTTGATCTCTGAAATGTATGGATGATCTTTCCCATGTGCTACTTCCATGATAGCAATTGCCTATGAAAAGAAAAAAAAAATATTCACACAATTGATTCATATATAACACCAGGCTATAAATACTCTCTTTAGAGGTTTGAAGCAGTCTGACACCTCTAGCTACTTTTTGTCCCCTTGTAGTCATAAACCCAGTAGGAAATAAAATGAAATTCAAAACTAAGTAATAAAGGTTTTATATTCAGAGAATACATCTTTGATCTTAAAGGAGCCCAAAGCACCTTTCAAAATTATATTCCTGACAAAACTACTTTGAATGCAACCAGCTCCAGGATAGAAAACTGCAAGTGTGGTGGGTAATATTCCAGCTGAGGACTTAGCCAGTATCAGAGTGAGCTCTGCTCCTACCAATTTATCCTTCAGCTGTCACAAACATGCAGGCCTAGTGCAGGAGTACTGCTGAGGCATTTCAAACTTGTCTCTAAACCCTCTGCTCCTTCCAGGGGCTGCCAATGCTTTAGGAAGGAAGCAACTTCTTAGGCAAAAGTGAGATCCCATAAGATTCAGACAGACACTGCTCTGCCCATCTCCCAGTGTTTTGCCTGCTCCAGGCCCAGGAGGGAATGATGCAGGCAGCCAAATCCCTGACTGGCACCTTTCCTGCCCTGGAGTGTGTGCTGGGGCAAGATTTTCACTTGAGAAACGATGTGATAAAAGGCAACACTAAACAGAACTGAGAAAAAAGTTTAGTGTAAGTCTGAGAGTGGTTAAAAACCAATAGAGCTAAGACAGAGCAAAGAATTGCAGTATCCTGGCCCTCTGAGCATTTGGTCATTTCATCCTTGGGAAACTATTATGCTCTTGTATTTGTTAAGTCAGTACAGCAAGGGCTTTTGGTTCCACCTCAGCAGCGAGAAATTACTCCACCCCTCCTCCTGCCCAAAAAAGAAAGGAGGACCTTCTGGATGAGCTGCTCACAAACTGACAGGGAACAATAGGTTTGCTTTTCCACTAAATCCCAAACATCAGAGGCTGGGATAACTCTGGGCAGTTCCTATAGACAGCTTTTGGAAGTGAGTCATTAGAAAATGTTTGTGTTAGGAAACTAACTATGCCAACAATTTTACCTCACGGTTCCCTACCCCCTATCCCATGCTCCTACTGGCACAATTCCCATTTCTACTCAAGGGTTTAACACCACAGTGAAGGAAAACCTATGCCAATTTCAAACCAGGTAACAGTTAAATTTTAGAGCATATATTCTTCTAGCATCTTTCACCATGGTTGGATGGTGCTGGCTAAAACTTGCCAGCATCTAAAAAGCAAGAAGAAATAAATACATTCCACACTGAGTCATTATATGCTACAGTAGTCATTGATGCTTAAGAAACTAAAATAAATTTCTGTCCAACAACAATAGGGGAAAATAGTCAAGAAACATAGTATAGACTAATAAAAAATAGCAGAATAAAAAACTAAAGAATAAGGCACAGACTAATAAAAAGGGGTGAAGAAAAACATAAAACCAAAATGCTGTATTTGCCAATTTCAGCATTACCAGATGCATTGAATTCCCTTCAGCTATGTAAAAATCGATTGGTTCCAGGACAAATAACTATCAAAAGCATGCCTAGTTTAAGTTGGATATAGAAATCACAGACTTCAATGAAACACTATGTGCCTTTTATAAGAGCCAAGCATTTTTCCTGTCCTTACCCAGCAAATGAGGGGAAGATAGGGTTCTGCTTCATTTACATTAGTGCAGCTCTAGCTCAGTGAAGAGCTCAGAGCAAATGTTTAAGCATAATTCTCACTCCAGCTGCTGCAGTATGAGCCCACTGTGAAAAGGCACCCAAGAGCAGACCTATCCTCCATCTCTAGAAAAACCAAATCTGAGCCAAAAATCTCGTGACCAAATATATTAACACATGGTGTATTTCCTACCACACCAGGCTCACTGACAGAGAAGCACACAGTATTTTAATGACCCCACGGCTGAACTGATGTTATTAATGGAGGAACCAGGCAATAAATACCCTCTTCAAGGCTTTAACTCCAGCCGTCCTGTTCTTCAGTGCCATGTACAGTCTCCCTAATTTCAGCCACATGGAGGCAACATTCAGCGAGTAGGAGGGATAATGTTTACTGCAAGAGAGAAAGAAATTCAGCTTCATCAACTTTGGCAGTTTCATAGCATTTTCCCAGTTCCGTCTCCCTCTCATGGGGTAAGAAGCTGCCTCTCGGTGCCCCTGCCCATTCAGCGCTCATCCCCTCTGCCGTGACTGCCAAGAGCCCGTGCCAATTGTGTCTGGGATGGGGATGCCTGTCAGCTGGGAATTGGACTGAAACTACCATATGCCTCTGAACAGCTGTCAGATGGCAATGACTTTCTGCCACTAGTTTTAATCTAGCCAGCTACAGAGAGAGCCTGCATTGTTATGAGTTTTTGGAGCCACCCTGCACCCGCAGCAGTAGCTCTGTGTGTTCCACAATGGTTGGTGGGCTGGAAAGCGAGGGGCCCTCCGCAGTGTGCAGGGCACACATGGCAGTCTGTGCTCGTGCACACTGAGCGGGCACAGCCCGCCTCGGCAGATCTGACCTGGAATGCCAGGCTCAGAGCCAGAGGAGCTGGGCAAGTCCCAGGGAAGATAAATAGTACTGAGCCCCCAGGGGGGGAATGTTGGCTCCTTCTTTGTATCACTGCTCTCTGCCAAGTGATCTGTGACTTTATGTTGGCATCTGTTCCAAAGGGAGAGCTTTTCTTGCGCTCCCCCCAGCTGGCAAGAAAGTCACGTCTCAAGATGAGAATCTGTTTGGGAGATTCACGGCAGGACCAGACACAGCCAGTGTAACTGGCTGGCTCACTACTGCAGAAACAGAGAACTTGATCAGAAACAGCATTCATATCTCCTGCAGAGGCTGTGTGCTTGCCCCATGCAGGGCTTCAGCCTGGGCATTCTCCCACGCCTCCAGCTCTAGGGCAGAGGGATCAGGGATGTGGGGCACCCAGAGCTCTGAGCACAGGAGCTGACCTCGGCTCCAGCTCCCTCTGCTGCTCGGCCCCAGCCCTGGGACACAGCTCTGCTTTCCTATAGCCATGCCGACTGTGCTGCTGCAGAGAGAGAGGACTGGGAGACTGTGGGAGGCTGACAGCAACACAGGATTTGCCTCCATTACCTTGTACATACTGGCTGCAGATGAAGTTTGAAGCCCTTCTTTAGTAAAAAATGATGGTATTTTAGAAACCAGCATTTATCCAGCTAAGCAGAATTATCATGGCACTCAAGGTGGCACAAAATTATTTTGAGAACCCAAAGCAAGGATTTCAAAGTCAGTCCTGCTATACATTGCAGACGACATTCTGACAGTAACAAACACTGTCCTAGCATTTAAATATGCCTTTTTGAGTAGTGGTATAATGAATAGAATGTTTACACAATATATACTGAGAAAAGTGATCTCTGCACAAACTTGTCTTAATTGTTCAGATTATTAATTAGAGCATTAAAAAAAATAGTCTGTCATATTTACCTGTAGGGTCTGATAATTTTTTGCCCATAACACAGTGCACCTTCCCAGTCCTGCACGTAGAGACAGACACCCATGGCCTGATACATCATATGTAACATATAAACATTACTGTCTTCAAACACTGCACCCATCTTGTCCAGGCTGAGTTCACAGATCTCCAGTAATTCACTAGGGGGTAGGAAGAAGTCAAGGAACGCAATAACTTGATGGCCTCTCATTATGCAATTACCTGATAATGCCTTCAGCCACAAAGCGGACAGAGAGAAGTTTAATTTCTACTGGTCATAGTATTTCTCCTGCATGTACTTCTGAAGTCCAGCAGGCAAGATTTTTAGGTCACACACCAGTGGAGTCAGGGTAAGACAAAGGATATATTTGTAGTGTTTGGCTCGCCTGAATTCCTCAATCACGTTCCTGGCATATTTGATCATGTCCTTTACTGTCTCTGCTGACGGAGGATCATTCAGCTTGCAGATTTCCAGTTTCTCTTTATCCTGAAGGAAACACAATGGACCTTACAAAGGCAGGTTCCAAGCCCTACAAATAAAAGTGCACCTGCTATACAAAATTTCTCTAATAAAAAGACACAGATGTGAACTTAAGCTCTTCAAAGAATGAAAAAACAAAGGTAGAATGTACACCTGCAATTTTTCTCTAAAGCCTTGGCTAGAAATCCTAGGATCCCCTGGCCTTCCACTTCATCTGCCATTCTTTACTTCCACTAAGTCTCTTTCTTTTGAAAGATTGAAGAGCTTTCCGATTTTGTGTTGCAAGTGGTTTTACATAAGAAATTTCACTGCTTTCAAAAGATTAGGGTTTAAAACAAATTTAGGCTTATTTTTAAAGCTATACCTGCTCAAGTACCTCAGGTTAACTACCAAATGATATCTCTGTGGAAAATGACATGATCTTAAATACAGAAAAGGATCCTTCAGATCTATAGACAAAACCACATTTCCATATGTTTTGTTATTTCTGCTGGACAGCTCCACTTTCTCTTATCTCTCTAACATACTATTTCATGAGGAGCCAGCTACAATCTTGAGAGAATTTTTTGCTGTTTAAGTTTCACATTGTTGCAAGATTTTTTTCTTTTATTATTTAATCTGCCAGCTGAGAGAGCTACAGGGACTCTTTCCAATACTGAAGGAGGCTGAGTGACAGGTGGCTCCCAGAGTAGCACATTGTTGAAAATCACAGATTAAATCCTGGCTTCATTAAACTCAGTGGCAAAATTATCAAGGTAACTGTGGGGAAGAATACAAATGATATGGTATCAACAGAAGGGCCTCAAGCAACAATACTGGGTACTATCTGGAAAAAAAAAATCACAGAAAATGACATCATTTTGATGACATCAAGGAAATGGTTGTCTGGTCACTTTGGGAAGCCTGGTGAAAATGGGAGGAAAATTTATCTGGAATTTAAGGATTAGATTATGCCAGACACACTGATCTTGTCTGGAATGACAGATAAACTACACAGAGCTCAATTCTTGTAGGACCTTCAGTGAAAGAGGTCCAAATGGTTGCACAGGCACAGCTGTCTCAGTATCTGTTGGGTTTGAGTACCTTTTCCCTGCAAGAAGTGCTTTTCTTTAAAACACCTAAGACCTTGTTGTCAGGATCACTGTCTGGATCTTCCTTTGTACTTTGAGGGGCACCAGCTCACGTTTAATGAATGTAACTCTGGCCTGCACATCACAAGGGGCTGTGACTCAGGACCACCTGAGCAGACCAGTATGAGGCTATTGTAGAAAAGATCATTCCTCGGATTCTGCTGTGTCTCCAAACCATCCAGACATGCCATACAATGACCCCTAGAATTGACTGAAATGTCCTACCAAGGAAATGCAGCAGCACTCTATCCCAGAAATGCCCCAAGCAATATTTACTTGCTAGGAGTTGGTAGAAAGGATGAAATTAAAAAAAAAAAAAAAAAAAAAAAAAAGTTCTGAGCTAAGTTTGTTTGCCCAAGTAGCTTAGACACAGTATAATTATCTACTTTTAACAATGTTTTCATCTTTGCTTTGTAGCGCAGCTTTAAATAGGCTTCTACCAGGAAATTTCCTGGTGTGTCATGATTACAGTGGAAAGAATGAGTATCAGAAAGCATTCTGGACAGAAAGACAGAAAAACACAACCACCTCCCCCCATCCCCATTATCTTACTTTCCAAAATGTAATTAAGCCAGAGAGGATATTACATCTAAGGACATGGGTAGGTGCCCTGACAGTCAGAAGTACATTTCACACCAATTCCATTACCTTTTCTTTTGTAGTACACTCCCTGCAATCACAACTAAAGAAATAGGAATCTCTTAACCGGTCATTTCTGTCTTCTGTGGGATACAGCAGGTCAATATAGCTGCTAAAAATCTACATGGTGAAAAAAAAACAAACAACAGTTAGTGAGGAGCAGCATCACTAAACATATTTATTATACTTGTTCTGATATATGTAGTATGACAATGACATATTCACACAGCTTGTGGACCCCTGCAGCCACATCACCTGCCTGGTGCCTCGCATTCCAAGCCCCTTGGCAGCATCAGGAGTTGTCACTTGTGAGTGCAACCTGACAGAGAAATGTTCCTTTCCTATTCGTTATGGAATTTCCCTCAAATATTACCCTGGCTTGCACCCAGGACAGCAAGATTCAGGTGTGGATAAGGAAACCATCACAGCATAAATCTCAGGCTCCTGTCAGACTACAAAGAAATGCTTCCTTTTCAGAAGTAAAATAATGATTTCAGGTATCCAGCCTAGGATATATTACAGCGGCCTGGTTTTTTGGAGGCTGGAATCTCAAATTTTTCTCTCTGAAAACCTACAAAAATTGGGGCAACAGCAGTCACTAGTAGCTTTAGAAACTTAGGACAAGACCTTTAGATCTCTGAAAAGAAGAGAGGCCCAGTGCTCCAGTTCAAGGAGAATGAATATCAGATTTACTTCAGCAGCAATATTTTAAAGCAAAGAAAACCTGCTTTTGAACATTTTAAAGGCCCTTCATAGACACTATTCTTAAGTTTTCCTCTATTTCAATGGTCTTCAGAAAAGAACCCCTGCAACTAGCTTTAATGCTGTGCTTTTAAAACGAGATCTCCACCAAGAAACACATCCTATGCACAGTGCAGTTGATCATTCCACAGACCAAGGAACAGCTTTAGCTCTGTTTCTGCATTTACAGTTATTTGAAATGCTTTGCTCAGCCTTTATACTTAAAGTTTCTCTTTTCTTCAGACGTAAAATTACATGTAATTTCATACAGTGCACCTTCTTCTTAAGTGTGAGCGTGTCATCTCACACTTTCCCTCATCATGCTCCTCTCCTCCCTTCGATATTTTCAAAGCATGTGGAATACACGAACCACATTTACAGCAAAAAAAAAAAACTTTAAAACGTTGCCCTGCAATGGCTACACGGAGCCTGAAGATGGAGACACAGGCTGAGAGACTGCACAGCGACCACACACAGCCACAGCTCACGTTTAGAACATTCTGAAGTGTCAGAAAAGCAAATGTGCAAAACCTGTGAGGTCCTGGAGAGCTAATGCAACTTCTAGGGCAGAATTCAATTCAACCTGAAGATGATGTCTTGCAAGGTAAATACTCCACATCTCTATCTCTAATGATACACCTTCCCCCAAAATGCTGAAAATGTCTGAGAGTCCACAACAAAATTCTGAAGCCAGAAGCAGAATCAGTCCTGTTGGTTACCACAATGTATTTGCAGTGAGTGCCAACATCACAGACAAAAATCATCACTGGCAAATGGTATCAAAAGAAGTTGCTCACCCGAGTCATTCACCCTTGGCTAAAGTAACTTTGTTCATAAGGAGGATCAGGTACAATCCACAAAAATAACATCTCTAACTTTCTTCCAGGCTGCTATTACACACCTCAGAAGACGTTATCCAAAGACTTTATCCAAAAAATCAAATCTGAGCTTATCAGCATTAACTTTGCCCATTAAATTATCATTTACAAGTGAGCCATTGAAATTCTGCACAAACTCCATCCCCAGAGAGGATGTTCAGTATCTTCATTCCCTACAGGTATTTGAACATCCTCCCTGACGGGGCTCACCCCCAGACTGGGGTGACCCCAGGAGGTGGTAAAGTCTCTCCTCCAACCTGGGCCTTCAAAGAAAGACTCAGTAGTCTTCAGTTGTCTGGTCTCAAAGTAGTTTATTGCATGTTATCTCAAGGCACACACACTCCCTGACATTCTCTCTGACTTCTTCCCCCTCTGCGTCTCTGTCTCTCTCCTGACTCTGTCTCCGTCTCTCAAGGGGCTGGTGCCATCTTTTATATCACACATTACATATTAAATGTTTATAGTTTTTCCCCAATGCCTATCACCTATATTGAACAGTGACTTTCTACTCTAAACCAATCTGTGAGTGCCAACATCACCAAGAACACAGAGGAGAGAAAGGAAAAAGAAGGAGGACAGGGCATGCCCAAATCCCTCCATCTTAGAACTTCTGACCCCCATGTACAAAAGTCAGACCCCTCTGTACAAGGCCTAAAACCCCCCTGTACAGCACTCAAAGATTCTTCCTTTCATTTTGTGACTACTTCTATTATAATATCTAAACTTTTGTGATTTCTTGCTCTTCCTGCAAAGTTGGTAAATTGTTCCATGGATCAAATTCAAAACCACAGGGGTTTCCGGCTGCCTGCCAGGGTCTCAGATGCTTCTGACCTGGGCCCGGCACATCCAAGAGTGTCTGAGGGACACCTTGGGTTCCGACACCTCCCCAGCTCTACTTAACATCTTTTTTTTTGCTTGTTTGTTTTTTTTTTTTTTTAGTAAAGTGCAGCTCTACTGTTTAAAACTCCCTGCCAAATTCATTATTTGATTGAGAAAGTTTCAAAGTAAACCCAGAGCCTTACTCAACTTCACAGATTTCCTCTCTGTTCAGTTTCACTCTACCTAAAACCACACATTTGTTCTTCTGTGATTTCCCAGGAAATGCCACTGAGGTGATATGACCAAGTCCCATGTTTTGTGGATGCTCTGTCCAAACAGAAGTCAGAGGATTTATCTGTACCCATCTACCTTGTTTATTCTGGCTTCAATTTCAACACATTACTATTATACTGGGAACTATTATAGCAGTAATAATTTGCTTTGATCTTGGAATTTCAAAGCACCAGCCAAACATCAGTAAACTCAGCCTCATTTTACAGATGGGTAAACTGAGAGAGAGGCTGGCAGATACACAGTGACTGCTGCAGGTGCCCTTCCCATATTTTAGCAAAAAACAGGGTACTGCCTCCAAAAATCCCTTCACTCCTCCTGAGCCACCCTAATTTTTCCAAAGCACCATCTTGCATTTCTCTGAGGAACAAGAGATCCTTCCTTCCTGTTATTAAATTGCCATCTAATTGAAATTATCCCTGAGAAGTAGAATGAATCCTGTCAGGCTGCACGAGAACAGAGCACATTCAAACACTGCATTTACCTCCTCTCCAGGCTCAATCTCTCTAACAGCTCTGACTTCAGCCAAGGTTCCCTTGTAAGTCACAATCACATTTGGGCAACAGCTATGGTTCATCAATGCAACACTGTAAAAGTAGAAAAGTAAATGTTTTCCCCAACCATCACCACAAGCAACATGCAAACAGTTAAGCACCACTTCACAAAATCAATAAGTCTGAAAGATTGAGTCAGTCTGTCTCTCTAAGCTGTTTTTATTCTGAGGCTTAACATGAAGGTAACCTTGGGAAAATCTGTTGTACTGTTATTTATTCTAATGATATGGAGAATGGCTGTGCTAATGAATCATTACAATTTTTAAATCCTATTATTGCAGAACTAGGCAACTTATTATTTTTCCCTTCTTACGGTGCTACAGGATAGCTGACAGGTATGTTCATACAGCTTTACTATCAACATGATAGACAGACTATTTTCCTCAGAGGAGAAAGAAAAACATGTTTAACCTAAAAGGAAACAAGTAAATACAGGAAAACAAAAGTCTTCGCTGCATTGCAAGTTGAAATGGGTGTTAAAATTTTAGCTGGCTTCTATTCAAATGAGGGAGATCTTTGTTATACAAGCACATGACTTGGACAAAAACCTGGATGGATAAAGTAAACCCCTTATTACCAAGCTTGGAGAAAGTGCAGTTCACTACTTATCTGAGATAAAATTTGTAATTTTAATTATTTCTCTTCCAATCTAGCAAAATAACAACTGTGTCTTCAGTATTTTTAGCTCACAGGCATAACTGTTAAGTAGGAAAGATCTGACTCCTGTATCCTGAGCATTTACAAAGTGGTGGTGCTGGACATTTTTCCAGAACATCCTGGTTTAATACTCTCCTCTTTCCACAATAACTCTGATTCTGGGCATTTCAAGGCATTAATTTCCCATCTGTAGATCAGGGATATGAACATCAGACAGACCTGCCTGAAGAAGAAGAAGAATCTGTGAAGCATGGACTAGCTACTACTGCTTGTCTGCAGCACTTGGCAAAATCACATCCAGCTTTGAGTGGGCATCCGTAAGTTTCAGGTTACTTTGACACAGATAAGCTATGAGTAATCCAAGCCTCACCAGGAAGCCAAACTAAGCCTCAGTGCTAATACCTTCATACAGGCTGTGCAAAGATCAGGGGCAGAAAATACCCTCCTCTGCTACAATATTAAATGGGAAGGACAGATTTAAAAATGCAAGAAACATTTCTTGGCCCTAAAGAAAGCTGCAGGCCCCCATTCATGAACTGCAGTTAACACTTAACATCTGCAGTTTATTTGTAAAGCTGAGAAGCTTGTACATTTTTTTTTTCCACTGTCATGGCAAGGAGGCTCAAAGAAGCTATGAAAGGGATTTACTATTTGCCAAGGAACAAAGGTAGAAGGGATATTGTTCAGAGAGCACTAGGGGAAGGATTATACCCAGCCAAAACAGGAAGTTGTGAAAAGAGTAAGTCACCTGCAATCCTTTTCATTTGGTTTGATCATTACTTGATGTCCCTGTTCAGAACCTGCTACCCAAGTAATTGTTTTTTACCAACCTGAATATAGTTCACAATCTAAGTTTCAAAACAAATTACATGTACAATTTTACCAAAATTACTGGATTTTTAAGAAAAACTGCTGCAAATAATTTGCCACATTTTATTTGCCAATTAAAGATATTTAAAACAAGATAAATTAATTTTTTTGGTAGATATCTACTTCCTCTATTTGTTTTTAATTAAGTAAATCTTATCTTTTTAAATATTAAAATCAACCTACTCAGGAAATATGGCTGATCCCAAATGAGAGAGTTCTTCATCTTCAATTGTGAAGCCATTACAGTTAACCTAAGAAAAAAGAGAAAGGTGCTGGATGAGATTCTGGTCAGCTGAGTACTCTCCATGTATTCACATGTCACATTCTCATACATCAAGCACAATTGCAGAAATTTGCTTACAATTTTTCATCCACCTCTTCAGGACTCACAGGGAACTCCATGACATCTTGACAAGTGAAGTGAGGACAAAGTCCCACTCCAGAGGAATGCACAGGACACTAAAGAACTGATGGTCCAACACTTGCACCTGCTCAGGACACATCTAGTGAATTGCTCCTTGGAGGGCCAACCAAGAGAAACGGGGCTCAAAAACAGCACACAAAACCTCGCCCCAGCATGGGGCAAGGAGATTTCATTGGGCCATAAGAAGGAAAGGGCCAAAGCAGAACTACACATGCACGGAGCAATGTAGGAAAGAAGGGCAGCAAACTCAGCCAGGCTGGGGCAGTGCAGAGCCTTGATGGATCATATGTCACAGAGACCTGCCACAATGGCACGTGTCATCCAAGACTGCACATATCAGCTACAGCTAAAGTACATGTGAAAACAATAAAGGCACCAAGAAAGACTTGAACCTCATAAAGACATAGAATAGGAGGGGAGAGAAAAAGGACAGAGTATGAGAGGAAGTGCATTCCTAATTTAAACAGACACAGGGCCAAAAGAACTTGTTCACAAAACTCTCTTACAGAATAGATTCAAGCAGGTTTTAAAACCTTCTCACTTTTGTTCTCATCCAAGTCAGAGGAATCTTACAGAAGTTTCAGCTTTTTTCATATGGTTTGCATGACTTTAAGTGGCCAAAATGCACCTCAGTCAAGTACTTTATTCCACTTCCACTTCAAATTCCACACATACCGACACAAAGAGAACCTCTCCACATTCACCATTATGTCCCTACAAACATGAAAAAAGCTCAGTAAAACAACATGGCCAAGTACAGTTAAAGCTAGAAAGGGCACAGGAACAGTCAATCAAGTATAGTGCAGCATTTGTTTTGGAAAGGGTAAGAGCTGACAACAAATACTACCAACAGTAATTACAGAACCATTGAATGGTTTGGGTTGGAAGGGACCATAAAGATCAAGTTCCAATCTTTTCCTTTTCTACAATCGTCAGAGGCAGGGACACCTTCCAGTAGACCAGGTTGCTCACCAAGCAAAATTATATGCCCGACAAGCTGGAATGCAGCCTGGACTGGCTTTTAGAAATACACAAATACCCAAAGCCACTCCTCAGGTATGAACTGTTCAGGAAAATTCACAATTAAGGCAAGTATCCTGATTCACTCATCAGTATCTCTGCTATCTTTGTTTGATTTTTATCCTGTTATTTTTAGAAATATAGCACCCGAAGGTTCCCAGTCTCTCAAGATAGGCATGCTAGTGCACTGGCCAATGTAAGAGCATACCTGAACCAAAACCAAAATATAATTGCTGAATGCACAAACAATAGAAGGGAAAGATAATATCAACAGCAATAACATAAGGCTACAAAAGGCTAACAAATAACAGCTTGATGATTCTGAATCACAAGGAAATATTTAAAAATATGTAGTGAGTTATCATCAACTGCCCTCCACTATGCCAGAGACAACACACTTCATGAAAGTATCATATTAGAAATGACACAAGAGGAGGGATTAGAAGGGATGAGATATCACTGGTTTCACCAGATGAATGCATGACTAAAAACAGGCAAAGTGGGGAGAGTGAAGAGACAGCAGCAGTAAAACTGGAGTTCAAAGTTGTTCCCAATGGTGGAAAAGAGAATGTGCAAAGGAAGGCACAAAATGCAAAGTCTTCAAGGAAAGGGTGAGATGCTGGAACTTGAGGCAAGTGAGAAACTGTTTGAAAAGTATGTCAAGATGAGGCTGAGGAAGAAAAGCTCCAGCCTCAAGAGTTATATTCCATGGGGACAAAAGAGACTAGAATGCCAACAGCTGGAGAGGAGAGCAGTGAAAGGCAAGGACTTTGGACAAAAGAGCTCTATTCCACTCAAAAGGACCACTTATGCTTTA
Source organism: Vidua macroura (assembly GCF_024509145.1). Classification (NCBI taxonomy): domain Eukaryota; kingdom Metazoa; phylum Chordata; class Aves; order Passeriformes; family Viduidae; genus Vidua; species Vidua macroura. The sequence continues at coordinate 25,400,503 of NC_071573.1, forward strand.
GCTGTGTAAGGAAGAGCACCAGGCAAAGTTCACTAAAAGCAATGAGAAGGAGTCAGAGGTGTTCAAGTCCCAGTGACTGCCCTGAACCACAGGGAGAAACAATGGGGAATGGAGAAGCAATAGACCACATGAGGTCAGAGTAAGTGTTGAAGGAAAACAAAGAAGTAGCAGCATATCCATACTACTGGTTCTAGGTCAAGTTAACTAAATCCCATTCTTCTGAAAAGATTTATCCTGGGACTAACACCTCAGAAGGTTGCATCCTGTAAAACACTTCTGAGAAGCATCCAGATGACTTCTGGAGATTTTAGTTCAAAAAATTCTAATGTCCACAGTGGCAGAGAGTTACCTGATGATCAGGATGAGCTTAAGGTAACACCTATGGGTGACATCCATAGAGAAGACTGGATGGTATGTGAGATCCGGGAGTCAACAGCTCACAGAAGTCGGTTAAAGTACCACAATCTGATGGAGCTGCTCTTAGACAGGATATGAAACAAAAGTTATTATAGCCAAAATAATGAAATCTTTGGGGAATTCTGGCTACATTCTAACAAAAATATTCAAAAATAGCACAAGAAACTGGTTGTAGTAACATCTTCGAAGTATCCCTCTGACAAATATAAATTTTAAAGTTTTCAAAAGAGAAAAAAACCCTCACCATTGAAAGGAAATATGCAATTAGAAACAACACAAGGGATGATAAGCAGATACTAAACATCCTAAAGAATCATTCCCCTACAGAATAAGAGTACCTCTGTAGTAAGGAAATAGTAACTGTGCCTCCTTGTTGGTAGATGCCCAGCTCCACCAAACAGGATATTTCCATCTCAGTTTTCATCACAGAAGTGCATCAACATTTGCCCCCATCTCAAGATATTATTTTACTCAGAAACCTAAGTACAAAAGTAGCTCATATTGAAGCAAAAGAGGGAAAAGAAGAAAATAGATCTTTCAGTATTCCACTGGTGTATTATTCCATCCACTACAATACATCCAATTCAGATGCATATGAAAAGTAGGTGAGAAAAAAGAAGTGACATATCAGAAGTTATCTAACAAGACATCCTGTCTTTCCTTCATCTCTCCAGATGGCCAAACCACCTGACTACATTTTAAAAGCCACACACCAGATAAAAGTTTTAGGCTGCGCTTTCTGCTGCTCTTTCTACGTCTCTGAAGTTTATTCCCTGTGAAGGTCAAACACAATGATGACCTGACCAGCAAGGATTTCCACAAGTTTGAAGCCTGAATGAAGGATTTACCTCTGAAGGGTCTCAGGCCAGCAGCCTGCCATGTTAGCTCAACAACAGCCACACAATGTTTGGCCCACAAGAAGCTTAACTTTGACAGGGTTTATTAAAGGCTGTTTCCCCTTCTCTTCAATGTTTGAGAAGCACCTCATGGAAAGTCTGCAGACAAGATTCTCTCCCCTCAGGATGGAAGTGGGGCACATCCAGCCACTACTGCTCAGTGAAGCACATCTCCATCAAGTATAGTCATCTGTCCCTAAGATAAGCAAAGAGCTACCATTTCCATTGCCATTAACATTCTCCCACTTTGAGAAAGGCTAAACTCCTACAGCACCATCCACCTAAGCAGGCTGTGTTCTAGCCAACTTACTTGTGCAAAGAGAACTACAAGGGCAGCATTGTCAGGGTAGTCCAAGTGCTTTGAGTAAAAGTGATGAAGAGCAGCAATGTCGTTCTGAATCAGCTCTCTCTTTTCATTGTCTAGTTTGTCAAGGTCTGTGGACAAAAAATACATTTCATTTCAGTAACGGGAAAACCCCTCCAGGTAGCTTTAGGTTAGAAGAGGCCCAGACTTTAACAGAAACCCCTGAGGGACAAGCCACTTGGAAGTACTGCAAGAAGTGCCTGCTCTTCCACACACATAATGTTGCCTCTGCTAAAGCCACACGTGCGCCACAAGAACATAAAATCACAGAATCACAAGGTTGGAAGAGACCTTCAAAATCACCCAGTCCAGCACATGCCCAACACGAAGGATTAAAAAGCATTTTCTGACATCTTTAGGTTAGCAGATAATTGGATACAGACTACTTTCTTGGGAGAAGGGTTGTAGTCTTTAAAGCACACTTGTGAACTCCAGCAAACAGCCCAACAGCCCTGGCCCTCTGGAAGCCTTTCAGCTGGGGATAGCTGTCCTCAGCTGTCTGACACGACCTTATCAGCTACATGGTCCCACCCACTGTGGCATGAGCTAACACTAAATATCACCCACCTGAAAGCATGCTTTCTATAATGAAACTTTCTCATACAGACCTATTCCTTATCAGCACAAACCAGCCCAAACTGCTGCTAAGGCTGTTTATCCCTGCTGCTTTTAAAAGACATGGTCTTTCCTAGCACAGAAGCCCCGGCTATTTGTGGCCACACATGATAGGGATCCAGCAACAACACTGGGGCTGGCTACAGCTGTTTGCTTTGCAGCAAGAGGAGGATAATATGAGGGTGCCCAGGAATGCAATCCACCTACCTATTGCAGGTACCTGCTTTATGAGGTAGCAAACAGTGCCTAAAGTGCCCATATCTCCACGGGCTGGGGGGTGACCACCAACAGAGATGTGTTCAGACATCTATTAATAGGAGACAGCAGGAACATCAGTGGAAATGTCCTGGCACACCTGCCAACTGTATTTCATTATGGGTTTCTCCAGAGATTTACCCTCAGGCCCATGACAAGTTCTAGCCAAAGCCATGGCCACTGAACCTTTCCCTACCTGGTCCATGCAGAGTAAGCTAGATGATCCACCATATGCTCCTGGTACCCTCTCTCTACCCTCAAGAGCAGAATGTTTGGAAGTTTTTTCCTAATCCACCCTCTCATAGTGGCAGTGTTACTAATTCTCTCCTGCTCTCTCCAACTCAAAATAATAATGGAGAGAAAAGGCTGCACAACAGTCAGAGAAGGAGGAAATTATTTGTAAGAGCAGATGTGAATAATGGGGGAGTCACAAAAACCAGATGACAATGAAGATAAATCAGAAATAAGAAATTCTGAGCTTCCAACTGACAGCTAGGTGCCTTTTCCTGTCCTGCGTATGGTGTTGCAAAGCAAAAGACAACTGATAAAGGTGTGCCAAGCAGTGAGGTGAGTCAAAAAGCGGCAGGAACAGGGGTGCTTGCTAACAAAACAAAGGCTTCTAGAGGACAAGTGGGACACTGCAACAGAAAAAAACATTTCAGCCTTTTATCTCTCAAATCAATAAATTATTGAATACAAGCTACAATGCAGAAGAATACACAGAAACTTATCCATTCTCCTCAACCTCAATCCTGCCAACTTACCTGTAGAATTATCCATGCCATAGACCAAGTTAAATGTTGGCATTTTTCCCCCTTGTTCCCCCAGTTGTCCCAAAAGCAATGACAGGAGCTTTTGTCCAGGAAGCAAATAAGACTACTGTGCTTGGTTATTCTGCTACCTCAAGTCCTAGCAATGAGTACACTTATTCAGCATTTTGTAAAAGGTTTTGGAAGCTATCAGAGTGAGTAATGTGAATATACAACCCATTGCCTCTGTGTATGTTATGCTTAGCACTAAGAAAGAAAACAACAGACTGGTGAAAACTGTGCCAGGATGGGTATTAATGGTCGGTTTCTAACTCGGCCTTACTGGATGTAAACAGTAGCTTTCCAGTTAAAAGCAAGCCATTGCCTTATCTCCTTCTTTAGATTATTTTAGAGCATTTAGGACATGGAATCATATATAACATGTCAAATTTGACTGGCAGTGACAGATACTGAAGCACAGTCCAGAGGGTTCTGCAATTAGCCCCTTAGTCACTGTCACCATCAAGCAACTCTGCTGTCTCTGATTTTATGCCTCCTGGTAACAAATACCGGCTATTTTAATTTTGCAACATTACAATTCTCAAAAGACACTAGAATACCAGAGAAGAAAGAGAAGGATGTATGCTACATAATTAACTCTGTCTAGGTTTTCATCCTTGTTTCACAGCTCCCACAAACAGCCAAGGAAAAAAAAAAAAGAAAGAAGAGCACTGCACTTTCAAAAAAAATGAGGAACTACAGTTCTCTTTGTTTACTCCTTTCCTCCAGCAGAAGCGGGATGTTCTGAAAGGTGTTGATGGAGGGAAGCCATGGGGAAACAAATCATTAATACAGTTAAGTCAAAACCTCTGTTTACCTGCAAGCCTTTTTTACTTACGTGATTCAAACTCTTTTACAGCAAGCAGCTTCTCTGACTGTGTTCTTTCAGGGTGAGTTTTCTAACAACAAGGGGAAAAAGAAAAAGAAATATTTTAATGTTTCACTTCAGCAGTTTTGTGTACTCATTCAGAATTTGGGAACTCCTACCTGTAAGACAAACCCAAATCCACAGTCTGTGGAATTTATAAGAGTGGATGAACAGCAATGAGTTAAATTGACTGCCCTAACTAAATGCATAGAAATATTCTCTCCACATCAAATTAGGCAGCCAAATATGAACTCCTCTCAAATTTATATACATAAACTGAACAGTATTTTAAATATGTCATTTGCTTTGTTCTAGACACCCAGAAAGCTGCTAACAATAGCAAGCAGGCAGAAGAGAGGCTTTGCTTTGAGGAAAGTGAATAAACTGACTGTTGACAGAGTTCAAAAGCAATGCTCCACTGTTGGCCTAAGGCCACTTCTTTGTAATCTTGGCCATTAAATATGGCTTTGCAGGTGGCCCAGCAGCTGAGGTTCAGGGACTATGGTTTGCATATTTAGCTTTTATATGACATGTAGGGTTCTCACCCCTCCCTGTAAGCGATAAAAGCAGAAATTTACTCCAACGACTTTTTGTCATTAAACATTCGATTTTGTTTGTGGATCACCCCCAAACGGCGCTTTAATTAAGTCACACACATGTACATTCATGCACACACATCTACACACACAGCAAGGATGCAGCTACCTTCCCAGCAGGCCACCAAAATCCTCCCTTACATACAGTATCCAGGTTGCCCTTGTCACATAAGCAGACAAAAATTTGCTTCAAAGAGGATTTGTTTTTGCAGAGAGAGTTTAGAGCTCTACAAAGACACACAGCACAATAACCTTGAAACTCATTAATCCCATCCCCTCCCTGTAAGCACTTGTGTTATGCTCAGTATCCATATAGTTAAGGAACACTGAAATGGAGGTTGACATTGCAATCTTCTTTCCTTACTCACAATATTCTTTTTTTCAAACACCAAGGGTCTCTCTCAAACTCTGGTTTTCACCAGCTAACTCATAATCATAAATGTTTATACCTCAATACCTCAGAGGTGCTTTGACTCACAAATGTACTGGGAGTTATATGCTACACAATGCTATGCAACTGTAGCTGAAAAATACTACAACAGACAACTGCTTAATAAAGGTATCAGTGCCTGCAGCCAGATAACCCCAGAAGCATTCATTGGAATTAAACCCAAATACCAAATCTTATTCTTCTTTCTCTTAATTAGTGTGGTCTTGGTGTTTGCCCACACATGTAACCAAGAGTTCAAATGTACCAGAACAGCGGCTGAAACACCAATGTGAAACCATCAGTAAAGATTTCCAGGCTCTGTTCAGCACTACCTTGGCCATAGGTTACAGCTGAAGACCTCACTAACCTTTCACTAGCTCCCATGCTGGCCCTGACCCTGCTGCAGTGGTCTGATGGTCAGTTCATTCAGCTGCTCAAGCTCTGTGTTACACCTGTCTGTACACAGGAAACTCGTGTGTGTGAGTGTGTATGCTTTGCAGGGACAGTTACTGTCGGTCAATTTTCATTTTCCTGCCTTCCCTGACACCAGAGCAGGAGCAAACCTCCCAAGCCTCGCCTTCTGCTCACCTGTTTGGCAAGGATCCTTGCTGTTAGCCTCACAGTCTCTGAGGGATGCCAGTTCTGCCCAAAAGTGCACATGGAGGCGCATTCCAGTTTGTGCATTGGCCAGTCTTCCTTCTGAAAACAGAGAAAAAAAATTTTAAAAAAGTGCCATGGAGATAAACTTATGAAAAAGGGGATGAAGCAAGTCCTGCCAGATCCTAGAGGTCAAGTGAAATGTGTTTCCTTTAAAAAATAAGGTGACGCTCACTAAATTGGAACAAAAGCTTGAGTCACATTTAAGGGGTACAGCTATCCTGCTTTTTTTCAAACAAATTCACAAGGGATGAGCTGAGGTCAGAACATCTTCATTTACTCAATGGAAAAAAAGTATTAAATGACAAAGAAGCAAACAGACAACATTATTTACAAATCACCAGTTCTTATTGTTCAGATCAAGCACGTGAGGATGTAGTAGGTCTGAGCTTGATGACTTTATTGGGTTCATTTCCATTTAATACTTTGGCCCCTCATTATGAGGTGACCCTGGTGTAATCAGGAGTAATGTGTCTGAAGTCAATGGATTCACAATCACTAAGAATCATTTGACTGTAAGGTCAAACACAAACATTCTGATGGAATTATCAGATTTTTTTCCTTAAATGTTGAAGAATAAAAGTACAGCTAGACAATGAAAAACCACTAATACAGACAAACATTTTAGGTAAATGTATAGAATATAGTTTAGGTAAGGGATAGCATATTCCTAGCTCAACAGACAGTAACAACATACAGGGGTGATGGCACAAGGCACTCACTGGCTTTTGTCACTCCACAAATTTCACACAAGGCCACAGAACGTTCCAAACAATAGCACAGAATCACATATTAACACTCTGCACTAGCAGAGGCTGTCCTCAGACTGGATTAAATTTCATTCATTAATTTCATTAATTCATTTAAATATGGAAATATTCAAGCAATGCACAGTTGTTTTTTGCTATATCTCATCCCAAACACACATATATAGCACTTTGTTAGAACAGACCTATAGTGTTCTGTCTGCTTAGGGAGCATTAAATTTTCCTTTCATACCAGATTCAAACTGGTGGAAAATACTAGCAGAAAAAAAAAAAAAAACAAACAAAAAAACTCACAATAAATCCCACAAATCTGTAAGTGAAAACTTGAAAATCTTTTAGCACCTTCCAGAATGTTCTTAAATCCCATTAATATGAGTCACTCAGTATGGCAGACCCTGTGTTGGCCAACTCACCTCCAGTTTTTAGAAATAATTTTAAAAACCCACCAATGTGGCCCATCACAGTGACTGAGTGGCACAGAAGGAACAATTTCCCTCAGCTGCCTAACCACTAAAGGCAAGAGCTGTTTGAAACACCAGGGACACACACTGGAGGCTGTCTGAAGCATCTACACAGGACTGGAAGATATGCTACAGATCTACTGGGAGATGGATTCTTTGTGGGAACTACATCAAGCACCCCAAAGCAGGAAAAAGTCAGAGGAATCAGGACCCTCAGTGCCTCCTGCTGGTCAGCTTATTTACAGGTTTTGCAGATCAAAACAAAAGCCAAGATTACTAATTTCAAGTTCATACACCAAAATTTCTTCAATTGAAAAAACAGTTATTTTAAATCTCCTGGGCACAGTCAGCTTTAGGAGGTTTTTTTATTAGGAAAAGAAAGGTCAGCACCTGCACCAGCCTTGGGTAGGATTTGAAGCAGTGCAACACTGCAAGGGTATTCAAGCCCTCACAATGTCAACTTTGCTGTCCTCGATATCTCAGTATGGTACTTCCAAAAAACCCTACATACAGGCTGCTTGAAATAAGCTCCAGTGTAAATATTCTAAGAGGATGTGGCAATACAGACCAGAACCAAAATAGTATATTACACTGTAATCATGTCATGTGAAATTACACTCTCAACTCTCCTACAGCTGTCACACTACGAAATGCATCCCCAGAGAGACCCATTTCCTACATATGCCCCAAAACCTTTTCTGGAAAATTCCTGACAGCCTTTGCCTAGGAATCTACAGGCTAAAGGCTAAAAAGAGACAGAGGGAAATCTCATCTCTCACCTCTTCTTGCTTACCCAGGACACCCACTAACTTTAGCATGATTGTTCAAAAAGTGAAGGCACTGAACCTGAAGCTTTGCAGGACTCTCCTCCATACACACTCATTAAATAAACAGGAGAAATTACCTGATATAACAAAAAAATCAAAATGCAAAATCACATGTCTGTCTCTAAGCAGTGTTTTTAAAAAAAAAAAATCCATTTGTCCCTTTATTCTTTACACATTGTTAATTAAAATCTTTCCCCAGGCAGAATCATACTGAGTTATATGAACTGGTAGGGAGGTTAAAGGGACAAGATACGGCTGAATTGTGCAAAATGAGATAAAAGCCTGAAACACCACAAAAAAAAGGAGAGTTCTGATGACTGAGTAATATCTGGGATAGAAACACCATGACAGCAGCTTTCCCTGCGATCGCAGCAGGACTGTATTTTGCATTCTTTTCCACATTTTCCTCCAGGTAGTTTGAATTATAACAAGTAGCATTGTTCTAGCTGAATCCCTAATGCTACATTAATGATCTTTTTTTCCTATTTTCATTACATCCACAATATTTTTCCCTTCATTTAGGAGTGACAACATTTTTTGAAGGGAAGTTCTTTAAAGCATTTTACATCAAAGCATGGGAACACTCCTCTTCACCAAGTTTTTCAAAAAGATTCTGCCATCCAGGACTACTGGATTGATTCCCAGAACGCTGTCTTATACTTCACCGTAGAAGAAAAACAACAAGTGACAAAATATTTTAAAAAAATAAAACTCATGTCCAAACAAATGTTCTCATACCTCCTTTTTCACATGGGCTTTTCCAATACTAAATAAAAACTCTGTTCTATTTCACTCAATTGAAAAGAAACACACATAAATACCAGTGAGAAATTATGGGCAAGTCAATGCAGGGGTTAAGCTCACTTCTTCAAAATATTTAGGCCCAATTGTGATCAAATGGCATCCAAATCCTTAACTGAATTTCAGTGAGGCAACTTCTGATATCTGATATTAATTGGTAAAGTTCTCTGATACAGCCTTTCAACAAACAGTGAAGGTAGAAGTTTTATGTCTCTTCACAGCCATCCTTCCCTATCATCATTTACCAAACGCTGGGCTATAGAGGGTGACTTTCATGGGTCAACATTTAACATGTTCACAGAGACATTTACCAAAGAAAAATACATTGGAAAACTTTTTGTATAGGGGGATAGACACCCATTGCAATCTTGCAGTGTCAAAATCCTTTTGTGCAGAATCATTACAGCAAAAAATGCTGTATTTTTTCTACATCTTAACAAAGAGGAGCAGGCAATTTCTACAAGGTCTCATTTAAAACACACCTGCTTAATGCTAATTACAGGTGTGCAACTACATTTTGAGACTTACTAGCTGGTTAAAAATACCTGTTTCACTCACTCCAGCAATTACCAACTACAAATACCAACTACAGCAACCTTTAATGTGACATGTTAAGAAAAACCCATAAATGGTTTGCTCAAAATAAATTTCAAATGCCGAAAACCACCACAGAAACATCTCTTTCTGCACACTGGCTAGCTGATCTCCACTCTCTTTGGGATAAATGATAGCTATGTGTAATAACAGCAAGAGGAGTTCCAGTAGCTGGTTCAAGTTCACCAGGTCCAAAGTTGCAACCACATAACTGTCTTAAAACATTTCTCTTCAGGGTGTTTCAGCAGCTAATTTCTAAAGAGACAAAATGAGCACAGGTCTGTTCCTGCTTGACTAAAATTATAATATAGGAAGTCAAGACCTGAACAGCTGCAGATGGGGGCTGAAAGCCACTATTATAATAACAGGCGTGTGCTCCAAGGAGGTGAAACTGGAGAGTGGGATGGTGCGAATCTGCTGGAAATCACAATCCTTTTATAAGAAGACCTGGATTAGGGCTTGGAAAAAGAAAGACCCAGCAAACCCAGACTAGATTCATCCCACAAAGCATTAAAAGCAGCAAGGACAGGTAGTAAAGGCAACTTCCACTCTTATGTGACCTGAATCCACACCTACACAAACATCCAGCTTAATATAAGCCAAACGTGATTATCCACCCCAAAAGCAAAATAAGAGACCAAAATAAGAACATTAAGAAGCTGTGCCAAAGCCTGTGTGTGTGCATAGATCCACCTCTCCCCACAATGAGCAAGAATTCCTATGAATTGTGGTATAGGACATCTTTAAGTAAGAAAAGAGCAAGCTCAAAAGCTTTGGGTTTTTATCCCAGTATGCCTCATGTGGTAAACATTTGTCTAACTGCACTGTATTGACTAACAAGGTATTAACCAACATATGAAATCATACCATGCCCTTGTTGGGTGCATAAAATTTTTAGCTGAACTGAGCAAAAAAATATGGATTTACAGGGAAAAATTAACTTATAAAATAAAAATGAAATTAACAATACCATGACAGTTCTCAAGTACAGCCCTGGCCTTTTATGACGGTCACATGATGTCTCATATCCATGCAGGCAAAAGGAACACATTTCCTGTACATTCCAGTGTTACAAATTCAGTATCAAGGCACAGATATCCTTTTTAGCTTTTACAAAGAATTGCTGAACTGCTGAAAAGTGCCTTTGAACAAGACAGGGATGAAGATGCAATGCACACTGTCTGTGTAGCACATACAGTCAGTGGAGACCAGTTTCTAGACAATATTGTGCTTGAAGGTAATTTTGAAAGAATGCCAAAGAATTCAATATCAGCAATGTTCATAAATTTCATCAGACTGACTCAGAAGGGCCCAAAAGATGGAAGACAGTGTTATATCAACTAGGGAATCAAAAGCCATACGTATATCACCAGCAAGAGTGAGGTGTTAGTACCTGTGCACATCATACTACAGTTTAGACATCAACAAAATCTAAAAAAGGACTTTATATCTAGAGCATCATACCACACACCAATAGGTGGGAAAAATTCTAATTCACTAACTTATCAGACAGACAAGCTTTTCTGAGCATCAGCTTTAGCAGACTTAAGGACATTCAGTTTGAGCAGTTCAGGTTTTTACTTGAGGAACATGTCCCTCTAGAGAGAGGGAATTCTGACCACCAAAAAAGAAAAATTAAAAAAAAAAATTAATCTAAAAAAAAGAAATACATATACAAAATTTTAGCAGGAAAAAAAAAAAGAAAATAAATCAATCCCTCCTTGTTTGTAAATATAAAAGTATAAACTTTGTCAAGGCTGGAAGACAGGACACTGAAGGAGGGCCACTTTGTGGTGAAAGTAATGGACCATGGATGAGAAGAAATAAGTTCTTCTACTTCCAACATAACATCTACTTGCTATTTTTCCCAGCACAAATTACTAAGATTTCCTACTTCAGAAAATCTTGCACAGCTGTTTCATAAACCATTGTACATTTTATATAGTAAGAGAAGAAACTCAGATAAAAGCTGCTAAACAGCTGTTTTGTTCAGGGATTTCCTTACATCATCTAGTTAAAAGCTTGTAAGAAATAATGACATGAGGAAACATTTTTTAGAAATAAGCATTTTTCATGAGCAAATCATAGGCTTTCTCTGCACTGTTTTTAAAGATCACCCAGATTTCTCTCAAGACCCTTAAAGATGCTCATACAGTAAACTCATTTTGGAAATCTCATGAAGTACTGCAAATTTTGTAAAAAACGCATTTCTGTTACGCCTTTTGAGTTCTCCTGGTGCCTGAAAACCAAAAGGCTATTTCATTCACCCACAACTCACTAGGATTCTGTGGGGAAGCAGGAAGTTGGGGAAGTAATAGAAGGAAAACTGAGGATAGGTCAGGCTTCTTTTGAAACTTGTGCAACTGGAGAATAAGAGACATCCTCGAAATAAAAGCAACAGCCATGTCCAAAGTGCTTGGGAACTGAGCAGCACAAATCATGACATCTCTGTCCAGGTAATGACAACAGAGACTATTTGGCATGGACCCACAAACCCAACAGCACGTTAACATGTGGGACAAGGTTTGGATTATTTATAGCTAACACACAGTTGCATGCCAGACCTTGGGACACTCAAATCCTTCATATGCATTGTTCCACTCTATGCTCAGCACCACAGACCTTGCATAGCTCACGTTATTCAACCAGCAACCCAGCTGAGTTTTTCCACACAGAAACTGGATAATTCTTCCCCATCAAGCTAAGGGCCCAAAAAGGCTAGATTCTAATATTCTAATCCTCTCTTTTTTTCTCTTTTTTTTTTTTTTTTTTTTAAAGATGCTTATTCTAATTTGAATTAAAAACTGAGTTAAAACTGCATGCAAATGTTTTGGACGTCTATGTATTGCTCTACTTTAGTGTGTACTTATATGCTACATCCAGGGGCTTTTAAAAAAACAAAAAGAATAAAAGTTGCCACAGTGAGTAAGTTAGGGAGAAAGCCTGATAGGTTTCAAATGGTTATGGCTGCCATCAGCTGTGGTACTCTCAATACTCAAAATACTTCAAATATTCTAAAAAAAAAAAAAAAAAAAAAAATCCTGAAAGAAAAGTCTTTCTCTCTCTCCTAAGATGGCTATTTAGTGATTTGATTTTTTTCCATTAGACACAGGATCTTTTACCAGTTTAGTGAGCTAATGCTAAATTATCTGGTCTGTCCTTAAAGGAAGAAGTAATACAGACATAATTAGTGGGTTGACAGGCAGATCTAATCAAAGTCTCAGTAGTACCAAGCCCTGAAGCTACTGATCTTGAAAGATTCATGCAGACCTTGTTGAAATCCTGTAATTGTCCAATGCACAACTCTATGGTCAGTATCTGTGGGATGCTGGAACTGACTGGACTGCTATTAACCATAGCTACAATTAGAACATATAAATTCCACACAAACAAAAAACTGGAGTTCTGCAACCCTCACCCTCCTTCCCCCTACCCTCACAAATTGCAGGACCATACCTGACATTCCACATTGCAATAAAAGGCCTGTTTGCATCTTCCACACTTGGACAATCCTTCTTTCCTTAAAAAGAAAACAGAAGTTATTCTGTTTTAGAAACATGAATGAAATAAACATGTATAGTGGAACATTTTTTGCACACTATTTTGCATTTCACAATGAAAACTGTATTGGACTTTCAAAAGAACATTTTTCCAAGCAACTCTCATTATGCAAAAGCACTCTGCTTTCTTTATAAATTGCTGGGTTTGGAAACATGTTACTACTCTATGCTATTTGACAGACAGCATCATTTTTTGCCAATATATGAAGCACAGGGAGCTAAACTTCTGGTGCTTTGCAAACTTTAAAACTGCTCTGTGTACTTGTTCACCAATATTAACCCTTTGGCTCTGCTATGACAACTCTACTGCTTCTTTGGTTATAGAATGCATGACCTTTGTTGAGTAAGTGCCTCCAAAAGCCAAGAAAAAATAGTGCATTATTAAATATACTGTTTGATCTCCTGTCACCTGTGATCTCCTTACTGTCCCACCCTGTCTGCTCTGGTATCTGTGTATTCTGAGCAGACCTAAGGCTCACACTGTCCTTTTTTATATTTGTATATACCCCACCAGAGGGAACTGCCATGAGGAAGGTCCTTTTCTGCTTTAAAGTGCATGTGTGCAACAGATCCCACCAAAAATAGAACATGTGTTACCCAACAAGTGACATTTTGGTATGACAGCAATAGGGATCTCTCAGCAGTATTGAATGCTTTTAAAATGTCTGCCCACCCTCCCTGGTGTAAGTAGCAAAAAAAAAAAAAAATTTAAAAAATAGACTTACAATGAGGCAAGCTCACTGGAATAAATCAAGGGTGAGGGACCTCATATGATGTGATAGTGTACAACATTTTGGTGGTCACTGGCATTTGGAGCCCATAAAACCCAGCAAGTCTGGCGTCCTCTGATTGTATTTGCAAAGCACACAAGGCGCAACATGAGCGAGCCGGGCTAACATCACGACTCCTCTCGCTGACATTACAACCGCGTATTTAAAGTAACAACCCCTATCTCATGCAAATACAATGTTACGGCCTCATTTTGCCCATGTTACCACAAAAGTTTTCACGATGACTTCGCCAAGTTTCCCTTCCCACGGCTGGTGTGGAGGCCACAACGTCCCCGCTAGGGCTCTTTGCAAGTTCAACCAGCAGAGTTTGGAATCTCGTACGTGCTAGTTCAGCGCTAATGCAACAGTCACAGACACAGAACACATGTCTGAGCACTGGCGGATCACTTTACATCACCGAGACATCGTTCCTCTTAGTGGCACTTCATCACCCTGGTGTGAAATAAGTTTCAGGTTACCCCACTAGCTGCTGTCCTGCTGCAGTCAGTTCTTTGATCGCTGTGCTCCTCCAGAGCTCCAAAGGAGAAGACTGCATGGATAACAAGCAGCTGCTCCCGAAGACAACTAAAAGCTATTCCATGAGATAACTATTATCCTTACAGTGTTACCTCATATCAGTGAAATATGGAAGTATTCCCCAGTCCTTTGGCAGACAAATCTGAATATGATAAACAAAACCAGACAGCTTCTCTGGCACAAGGAAATTTGTGGTTAGGTACAAAAGCTAAAAAAAACCCTAAAACCAAACACAACACTTCAATGCAAACCTTACAGGCTGGGAAAAGGTGTAAAGGAGAGGAGGAAAATCACCTCAGCTGCACCCTTCTTCAAATTAATGGAACTCGCTTCACCAGCTTCACTAGGAACTATATTAGGTGCTCATATGCAAAGAGAGGGGTGAATCAAGAGACCAAGTCATAAGTAGATAAGGTAATGAGGAAAGAAAAAGGATGTATGGATAAAAATAGCACAATTGCAACAGTTTTTTGTTTGTTTGTTTTTACTGAAGCAACTACTAACATTTTTTCTGAGTTATAATCAGGTAAGCACTTAATTCCTCAGTAAGCTGCCAGAAGCCACAAAAGTACTACACCTTCTAAAAATATGGCCTTTTATGGTGTGACGTGCCAGTGTCATATCTCTGCTGAATTTGCTAACTCTAATACACCTTTTAATACATCCTGCAGCAGCTCATACCGAGAGCTTGAGGCTCCTCTTGGATATTTGAATACCTCCTCTTCACACAGGTGAGGAGGCAGCTGCAGAGGCCCCGGCAAACTCGAGCCCCTCGCTTCCCTCCAGCGCCAAGGAATCCCGAAGCACCCAGGAGCAGGCAGCACTCCAGTCCCACTGTTCCCAGCCACGCGACAAACAAGTTCTTGCATTGCCTGCGCTCTGCCCCAGTAAAAGTAATTTGCAGACTAAGGTTTCAGACAGAGGTAATATACAAGTATTTCTGTATATTTCAATACGGATATATACATTTCATTCATAGATATTCCATCCGCACTAGGGAATGTGAAGTGTGAATTAGGCGATTGCAGACCCTTTCTCCCTTACCACAGCTTCATTAAAACCAGCGAACACGAAGTTATTACAAAACTAGGCGGATCAATGAAACTTCCTGTGGGAGGATGGTTACGCACGTGTCTACATGACCGCCAGAGCACGGGAAGAGCAGAATTTTTTTTTTTTTTTCCTTTCTCTTTTCCTGAGCTGCTGAGCACGGAAAACCAGCAGTGACTTTAAACCTCCACGCTGCCACATCACCAGGAGCCGAGGAGGGGGAAAGTTCTGCTGCCGCCCCGCAGAAGCCGCGGCCGCCCGGCGCCGCCCGGGCCCTACCTGGCGAAGCAGCCGTCGCAGTGGCTGCCGCGCTCGCTGACGGTCAGCACGGCCACGTAGGCCGGGCAGCTGAGCAGCAGCTCGCCCACGGCGAAGCGCCGCCGCGCCCGCAGCCCCCGGCCCTTGCCGGCGCTGGCGAACCTCTCCAGGCCGCCCAGCTGCGGCGCCGCCTCCGAGCGCATCCCGGCCGCGGGGAAGGCAGGGGAGCCAGGCGAGCTCCAGAGCTGCTCTCGGGAGCCCGGGGCCGCCGCCGCGCCGCCGCCCGCCCGCCGCGGGAAGCGCCTCCTCCGGGCGGCGCGGGCTCCGCCGGCGGCTGCGCAACGGGAGCCGCTGCCCGCCGAGCCCTGCCCGCAGCTCCGAGCCCTGCCCGCAGCTCCGAGCCCTGCCCGGCCCGCGGACACGCTGCCTGCCCGCTCCGGGCTGGCCTCGGGAAGGGGCTGCCCACGCCAACCTGTGTGCGATGGAAACATCCCCCAGACCCACCCGGATCACGGGCAGCGAGGGCACCGGGGCAGGGGCTCTCCCGCTGGCCTCACAGCCCTCTCGTTAATATTAGCACCTAATACAACTCCCGGTGAAGTCAGTGAAGCGAGTCCGATTCACTTGAAGAAAGGTACAACTGAGTGATTTTGCTCTCTTCCTTCACACCAGTGTCTTTTTCCAGCCTCTAAGATTCGCGTTGAGCTGCTGGTTTTTGTTTTGGGTGGTTTTTTTTAATTTTTTTTTTTTTATTTATGTGTCTAACCACAAATTTTCTTGTGCCATAGGAAGTGGCTGGTTTTGTTTTATCACATTTAGAAGATTACTGTCTGCCAAAGGACCAAGAAACATTTCCATGCTCCATTGCTATGCAGTAATATTGTGAATATCATAGTTACCTCGGGGAATAGCTTTTAAGTATCATCAGGAGCAGCTGCTTGTTATCTATGCAAGCTTCTCCTTTGGAGCTCAGGAGGAACACAGTGAGCAAGGAATATACTGATTGCATTAGCAGAATAGTTAGGGGGGTAATCTGAAACTTATTTCACACCAGGGTGATGAAGTGCCATTGAGAGGAGCAGCAAGGCCTCCCAGACCAAGGCACCTCTGTCATGAGCAGGTTTGCAGTTCAGGTCACAGGGAGCTCAGGTGTTGTGGCCTCTTGGACAGATAACCAGGGCAGGGAGAGAACGTGGCAAGCCCAGCCTCTCCCTGCAGGTTAATTGACAGCCCCAGACACGGGCAGGGGTGAGCCAGGTCCCAGGGGCAGCAGGAGACAAGATGGGTGGGAGGCCCGAGGGAAGCTAGACAGGAAAATTAAGGTGTAGTTGTGCCCTCAGGGCCCTAACAATACACTATTCCATATAATTAATTTATATCCAATTGCATATCTTTAACTTCTCTGATATTGTCATCCATCATAACATGATGACATTAGTGGATCCTGCAAAAATAATGTATCTTTCTGGACGAGCATTATTTGAATTAGTTAAAACATCACTGAGCAATGAAAATAGGTTCAGTCCTTGAAAAACATCCTATCACCCTCAACAACTGAGCTAGATGTTGATCACGACCCACTGTAGACCTGCAGGGATGGAATTAGGGTATCCAGTTAAAGTAATAAGAGCAGTATCTAAACAAGTACCTCATCTAGTGCATGAGGACTGCCATTTACATCCCAGTTCAGTGCAGACTGAGGATGTCAAACTCAAAGGCCTGGACTCTTAATTATAGGCTATTTTATATCTAAGTATATTTCAAAATAATGATTGATAATGTATGCACTTTAAGAATGAATTAACATTAACTGGGAAACTGCCCTTATGGTCAATCCAGGTTGATTAATTTATAGATCCATTATAGTTAGACAAATAGAGTCACAACTCGTAAATCCATCTACTCTGACTTCTTACATTGCACAAGCTAGTAAATTTCTTGAACTAATTCCTGCTCAAAGTAGAGGAAAAACTTCTAGGAAATAACTAGTCTTGATTTTAAAATTTTCTTAGTAAGGGGTTTTACAAAAAAAATACGTTATTTTCACCTTTAAAATGCCCAGTTGTTTCTTCAGCTGCTGTATTGTGTATTGTGTGTTATTTTGAAATATTCTCAGCTTTTTTTCTCCCTACACCAGTAAAATGAAATGGTTGAGCACTTGCTTCTGAAATCTGAAAATAACGTGATATACTCCAGTAGCAAAATCCTGGTCACACTGACAGTGTGAAATCAGTGACAAATTCCAACATTTTTTCCATAAGTCACCATTTAATTTATGTTTCAAATTATGCTGTGTTCAAATAAAACAAGTCTAACAACTCATATCTATGATTCTGATCACTCAACTCGATAATCTTGGAGGTGTTTCCCAACCTTAATGATTCTCTGATGTTCATTATCAATCACTTCTAAACAATAACTTGTGCTTCTCTAAGATTTTGTGGATTCACTGATGAGAAGGTTGTGAGAAGGTGTCTTCTGGAGGGAACCAGCTGGAGTGATGGCAGATGTTATCACACTTCTGTTTCACATTATCACCCTTGTAAAACAGCTGATAATTTGATTATGCCTCAGGTAATGAGGAAAAACTCAAATTTCAGTAGGTCTCTTTTTTAATAAAGAGTAATTTAGTTTTAAAAACAAAAATAATAATTTACTAAATAGGCTTTATTCCACCCTGAAAGATATTGCTTTCCAAAAGACAATGCATGGATTTATTCACAAGAGTGAAATTCAGCACCGGCCTGCAGTCCCATTCAAACCCTCCAGGAGAAATTCAACCAGCTGCCTGCATAGCTTTTAGCTTCCTTTGGATGTTTTCAAAAATAAAACTGGTTTGATAAGTTATTAATGAAAACAGTTTGGTGACTGCTTTGTTAGAGTATTTATCCCATCCTGTTTTCTGTATTTATATAAAACCTGTAAATAAAACATATTCTTTTGGATTTCCCTATTTTATCTCTGTTTTCATACCATGTTCATCAGAAAATCTGAATGTGGGTTTTTATGAATCAATATGAATGCCTAAATAAATAATGGTTTATTGCAAAACACAGACTTGGTAATCAATTCATGAAGACTCCCAAGGCTTTAGCCATATAAATATGCATGCAAAAGCTGAATGAACAGTCAACACCAGGGAGTTTCCTGCAACCAGAAAAAGACTGGAGTCTTTTTCTCTCCATGGTTCACAAGATGAGTGGAGGAGTCACTGCAGAACGTGTTGAGGACCTGGCAAGATTGGGTAACAAAATACTTTGCTAAATTATACCTTACATCTGCAGAGACTTGTACTTCTCATATCTTCTGACTTTTTTTAACTTCTGTTGTGTCTGCTTTAAATAAGAAAGATGATGGCTCATGAAAGAATATGAAGTAGGGTGTAGGTTTAAGTCACAGAACAAAGTGTCATGCTGGGTCTTTGAATTTCTTAAAATTAAGGAGTCTTTAGAAGCAGAGCTGTTCACCTTCACTCACAACCTTGGAGCTGCTCTATGGAAAACCTTCTATGTTTGACAGGAAAAGACCCGTCCCTCTTAGTCACTTTTAGTTAGGCTTAATCACTTAATCTTCCAGAAACGGTACCGCCGAACCACAGCCTGCTCTCTCCAGGAGCGGCTGTGTGCCCTGTGCCCAGAGCTGTCTTTTTGTGTTATGTGTCACTGCAGACTTTAGCCAGAAAGGTTCTGAACTTGGAAAGGGAGCAGGGAGTCACTGGCTAAGACACAGGGCCCCGAGCAAACTGGGAGCGGGCTAGGAATAAACAATAAAATCAGCTACAGGGTAGGTACAAGAAACAATCATAGGCCAGCAGCCTATGGGGAGAGAAAGGACAGAGGAAATGGTATATAACCTTTTCTATATTTAATGCAATTATATCCAGAGAGATCTGGTATAGTAACCTTGTCTTTTTTATCCTTTTTTTTTTTTTTTTTTTTTTTTTTTTTTTTTTTTTTTTTTTTTTTTTTTCCCTCTGAACCTTTTGGTACCATCAGCTGCTTTCAGCTCACCAGTATAGGTACTCACAACAGGGGCAGCTGGAAGCACATCACATAGTGCAGTGTAAGTAACAAAAACTCAGCATAAGCTGGTTTAATAGGTTTTGTGGGTAGATTTCATGTCTTGTCCTAAACTCTGTCCTGCTGTAACTAGGCAGCTGTTTCTGGTATCTTTGCAATTTATGAGTAGTTTGGGTTCAGATTTGCACCTTTTTAGCAGGTGAGTGCATTATTCATTGTGAACCAGAGATTAAGTGTGAATGTAAAAACTCAACAGGAGCTGGGAAATGCTGTCTTTCAAAGAAAAGTGCAGTTGATCACTTTTAGGAAATAACCTGCAAGGTGGGTGGGAGTTCAGGGATGGCAATGAGTTCGGAATTCAGGGGGGGCTGCAAGGATGGTGTGTCACCCATGCATCTCTAGGCAGATGTGCTACCAGCCCTGGAGGGGCCTGGGTGTGACATTCAAAATCTGTCCTCATGTTATCTTCTACATCTGTGCCACTAATTTTTGACATGTTGACAGTGTTGACATTGCCGACTACTGAAACACAAAAAAAATACTCTAGAGATGCTGTGGTTCTGTTGATAGTCAGAACTTTGTTCCCAGTCAAAGAGGACTGGTGGAAGTGGAGAAAATGGGCAACCGACAACCCTATGAAGATATTGGACTTCTCTTTAGAAACATTGTGATGTTAAAGACACAGACATCTAGAAAGATCTAATTTTTTTTTTCATTAAAAGAACAAACTCCTCACTGCCCTCACCTATCAGGTTTTATCAGTATTAACATCCCTACTGCAAGTGCAGAACTAGAAGTAGTAAAGACTCATGTTTCTGCCTAATATATGGAAGTGATTTTCCTTGGTTAAACATATTGTAATCCACTCATTTGAAGTTTACAAGCATTTTTAGTGTGTCATTATAGAAAGCCTGTACACAAATTTCCAAAGACAAAAAGTGACAGCAGCACAAATGTGGTTTCAGGAACACACCATGATGACAGAGCTCGATGGCTGTGGGGAACAGGCAAGGGCAGCAGTTAGGTGTGAATGTGACACTCAACACTCAGATGCTTGCAGTTCACAATTTGCTTTTATCAGAATCAGCAACCTCACAACTGCCTTTCTGTGTTAACTCCAGCCTGCCCCTGGCAGACCTGCATTAACCTTTGCTTATGGAGCCACGGCAGGACTCAAGCAAATAAAAAAACATATTATGTCAGATTCTCTATTGGTGTAAATTAGCATCTCTCCACTGACTTTGAAGGAGTGGCACCTGCTTGCTCAAGTTGAGGATCTTACCCGGTGCTACTGTAGCATCATTAAGTTGTCACATTCTTCCCCTGCCTCTCCTTTTGTTGTCTAGCTGCAACTTTTCTGCGTTGAAGACTAGAGAAGGGTCTTTGATCCTCTGATAACTCCTTGAGGCTCCCTAGGATAATTGGCCAGGACACTTTCTGAATTATCCAGGGTCATTTTATCTTGCCCTTTTACTTGGAGAGGGATTACAAGCAAGAGAAAAATCTTGGAGCCTTCATAGATGCAGACGACCTACACAAGTGCTACCGTGTGTAGTAGGTCAGGCACCCCTCCTGACATGAGGGACACCCCATTGCCACCAGGCTGTATTTAACCTATCCTGCTACTGATGTGGAAACAGAAGCCCTTCAGGGTCACCTGGGCCCTAAGACTGCCTAACTCTTTTTTCCAAGCACACTGGGGATGCTGAAAAAGGAAAGTATGTGAGCTGCTTTTCTGCTGATGGAGCTGTTTACTCACTGCAACCAAGCAATATCTCCATATTCTATAAAGTTCTCACAGTAAGGCATTTTCTTCAGCTCCAACAATGAATTTTGCAGCTATTCTTTAAACCTCTGGGGTTTTTTTCAGCATTGTGAAATGTACAATCACTGAAAAAGTGAAGTATTCAGTAACCACACCAATGCTGTATAAAGATGTAACATCACATCTATGTACATATTGGTTACTTTTCTATTTGTTTTTGCAAATATTGCATCAGCAGTACAACCAACAGTAATTTATACTTAACTCAGCTACAAAAATGCTCAAATGCTATGCCTAAGACTGAGCCTTTCCCAGCCATGCTAAAAATATCTATATTCAGTGATGACTTCCCAGAGATAAAACATTTTTGAGATTTGCTGCTTAATAAAAGCATTGTTCTGCTAGGGGGTATTTCACCAGGGCTGTACAATATTTTTTTCTTAAATCAAAATGTTTTGCAAAATTAAATCAAATGCCTTACAAATATCTCAGTATATCACACTGAGGCAGTTAGCTTTTTAACTGAATTTGTAATCTAATCAGGTTTGTCTGACAAGACCTATTTTCCATAAAACTATGCTGACTGGCATTAATTACTTCCTGTCCTTTCATTCTTTATCAGTTGAATCCCATATTCTATTATTTTGCTCCCCCCTCACCTCCTCTCCAGTTTGAAGTTAGGTTCACTGGCTTGTATTCACCAAGGTCGTCATGTTCGTCCTTGCTGAATACTGGCAAAACATCAGTCTTCTTCCAGTCTTCTGGAATTTCTGTGTTATTTCAAGACCCATTAAAAATTAACATGTGGAAGGAAGAATGTCCTCCCCCAACTATTTGAGACTCCTCAGGTGCAAGTTATCTGGGCCTGATGAATTACAGGTTTTTATCACAAGTAGATATTTAACATCCTATTTGGTTACTAATGGACTGAAAAAGGCTTTGGCTGCCTGATATGATACTGCTGTTATCCTGCTTTTTCCAAATCAAGGAGAGACATATTTATTGGATATGGCTTCCTACATTATTAATGATTTTACCACCTTCATCTAGTTCCTGGCAAATTCCATTGCTGGGATCTCTTCTGTGCATAATATACTTCACATACTCCCTTTATTTTTCCCTGCTGGATATACAGATATCTTAATCTTCAGTGTCCTGCATGTCATAATTTTCCTTTCTCTTTCTTTTTGCAGCAGACCACTACTTCTCCTTCTAATCTCTTCTCCAACAAAATGAAGTAACAGCCGGAAGCAGGGAGAACTGTAACTAATATTGTTCATATTGTTCTTACCTTCTTCCCTTACTGTCCTGGTTTAATTTCATGAATGAAAACAACACCAACAACAACAAAAAAACAAAACAAAACAAAAAAAAAAAAACCAAAACAAAACAAAACAAACCCAAAAAACCAAAAAAAACCCCAACAAAACAAAAAAAAAGGCATTGAGTGGATGGATTCTGGAAACCAAAGAGCCTTCTTTGAGTATACCAGCTCCATCTTACAAGGTATGATTCCCTGTTGTCTGAGGAGCCTGTCTTTCAGGAGGTTAATTCATGTCCACATTGTGGGTGTTTTCCCTGTCAACCATCTCCCGCTTTGCCTTCTGTGCCTGCTTTTCTTCATGGACAGAAGCAGAGAACACACAGATTTTGCTGAGACAAGAGCCACCATCCATCATCAGATGGCAGGTACTTTACTTCTTGAAGGATGAAACCTGGTCCAGCAGAGTTCTAAATACTGGTAGAGGGACACTGTGGTGAGAAATATCACACCAGCTGAAGCTGGAAGGCCTCCAGATGTGTTCATACAGAAATGTGGTGCTCTTCCACCTCTGCATTAAGTGCCAGAGTGCATTTGAAAATTAAATCAAGTATAGAGTATTTTTATTACAATCAGTGGCTTTGGGAATTCTCATTACTTGAAACAATTTTTTTTGGTAGTCATTTAGCTTGTGTGGCATCCACTAAGCAGATGGGAGAAAAAAAAATGTAGTCAAGACTTGGGAGTTCTGCTCTGGGCCTGGGCTAGTGAGGCTTTGGCCCATGGATAGCACTCTTAATTTTTGGTGTTTGCTCAATGTTTATGGAATAATGTGTCCCTGAATCTACTAACACAGCCCCAGTGGTGCTGGTTCCAAGGGGCAGAGTTCTGTGAGCTCAGGGATGGGGCACAGGGAATACTTGAAGGGCTGGATGTTGTGTGATAATATGGTGCAGTCTTGTCCGTGTTGCCTCTGGGAGTGCTTTCTGGAGGAAACCATCTGTCAGACAGCCATTGCACTCTTTTGGGGATGCTCTTGGAATGATCCAGAACGGAGACAGAAAAAGTGTGAACTGATCAGGGATTTCAGGTATTCAGCACTATGGAGAATTGTGCTGTGAAAGTATTTTAGATACAAACAAGTAGATTTTAGAGAAATACTCACATCTCCCTTGTCCATTGTCAGTACCTATTAGCTTTTGGAGGTGAGAGAATGGCAATAATATAATAATAATAGTGATAAAACTACAATTAATCTTATCTTAAGTATGGCTGCCTTGCAGGTTTATATCTCTGAGAAGCCTCTTAATGGGGGTGAGAAAGAAAGGCTGTGTGGGACTTGGAGTTGTCAGAATCCATATATGCAGTTGGAGCACCTGGACTGCAGAGGGTAAATGAACTTCAGGGCCCAAGCATGTAAAGGGACCAGTATGGCAGATATGATTGACTGGATGGAAAAGCAAATGTTCTTTAAGACAACAATTTGGAGAATCCCAATCTGTTAGATTGTCCTATCTCTACCTACCCTTATACAAAGTTGCTCTCTATCTCTCTTGTAGGTCCCTTTAGATCCATAAGGCTTCTGTAAGGTCTCCCTGGAGCTTTCTCTTCTCCAAGATGAACAACCCTCTCAGCCTATCTTTGCATAACAGAGGTGCTCCAGCCCTGAGATCATTGTTGTGGACTCATTACAGCAGATCAATGTCCTTTCTCTGTTGGGGGCTGGACACAACACCTCAGGTGAGGTCTCACCAGAGCAGAGTAGAGGGGGCAATCACCTCCCTGGACCTGCTGCCCATACTGCTTTGATGCAGCCCAGTACACAGCTGGCTTTCTGGGCTGCCAGGGTGCATTGTCAGGTCATATTGAGCTTCTCACCCACTAACACCCCCATGTCCTCTGAAGGACTGCTCTCAATCCCTTCATCCCCTGGCTTGTACCTGTGCTAGGGATCACCCTGACCCATGTGCAGGATCTTGCTCTTGGCCTCATTGAACTTCGTGGATATATTTACATGTTATTTTACTCTGTTTCATCAAAATAATAATAAATAAAAACAGCAATTCATGGACAAATACATCAATCATAAATTCTGTCACAAAACCACTGCATTAACAAAGTCAGGATTTTTTCAAACACTAGAAAACTAGGAACAGAAATCTGCATTCCCAAAGATTAATATGACACTTTTCCTCCAGTGCTAGAAGGGGAGTAGGGATTCTCCATACTTCAAGAATTATCTTAAGGAACAAAAGAAAGACAGAGAACAGGAGATGCACTGGGATTGCAGTACTGAGTTGAAAACTGTGTTCAGCTGGACCACAGTAGCAACTTCAGCGAACACACTCACAAAGAGAATGAGACCACTGTTCAGTCAGTCTGGGAAACAGTGTTAAAATCACAGCTCATCAGTTAAAACATCTTCAGAGAAAATCCAGAGAGACAAAACTTTCTTAAAGAGGGAAAAGAAAGAAAATGAGTCAATTCAAAGCTGCTTCTCAAGGGAGTTATATAAAAAAGGAAAAGTTCTGAAATGTATGCAGGAGCTAGATGAATTGAAACAATCATGAAAGCAGTAAGACATAATATAGTCGTCTCAGGAATGAAATAAAGATTTGATAATAAAAATAATTGGATACACAATCCACATTAACACTTAGGGAATTTGAACTAATCCCTTTTTATGACATCTGATGATGCTTTGGATAGAAATGAATTGTGATTCATGTATTCAGAAAACTTTTTATACCATCAAAGGCATTCTTATGAACAAAATAAGCTCTCGAAGAGTCAAAACTGACACAAAATTTTTGTTTAATAAATTAAGTTAATCAACTCAAAGATGATTGCTCTTACTTTTATAGTTTCTACGTGTCCTTTTTAAAGACATTCTCATTTTATCAAACCTTTCTGGGGTCCCTTCTCTTCAAGCCATAAAAACTGGCAAGGGTATCCTTGTGTCAAGAATCAGTGACTAAAAATAGTTGTCTCAAATTGATAAACTAAATCTTGCCACTTTGCTTTAAGCTTCCCACTCCTGAGATCAAAACACAGTTACTCTGTGAAATTTATGGAAGAGAAAAAAATAATAGACCACATGACCTTCATTGGTTCAATTACCTTAACTTTTAGTCTTCTACACATTTCTTAATATACCCAGCATTTGCCTTCATAGATGTGGAATTACTTATTTTAATCACTAACTCTTTAAATGCAAAAAATGAGTAATGAAACTTATTTCTTAGACATCTCTTTAGTCACTGTAATTTTTATTGCTCATCGTAAGGCCATACAGAGTATCTTGTGTTCCTTTTCCCGTCTGAACAATGTATGTGAAGACAATTTCATGTCTGGAGCCATGGCCATGCTAAACAGGGACTAGTGAATCCAGTATTGTTATAACACAGTTGATTTGGTGACCTTTTCAATGAAAAATCTATTTATATTGCTGTCATTTCTCCAGTCCATTTTGGAATAAGCTGGCCTCTAATTATTAGCTCAAACAATAGTCTGAGCTATCTTTCCTTGGTGGATTAGCACCTTCAGATTATAAAGGCATCAGATCACCTTTGAAGTACCTTCTGTCTTTGCCCACTAACAAATATTAAGCAGCCCAAAATCACAGAAATTATTTTGGAAATGGAAATTAATTGACACCCAAGACAAAACCACTGTATTCCAAAAACACAGATCTGTAAAAATTACATCATAATTTTAAGACTGTGATGTGCCAAACACTTCCTTAAGACTTTTCTCTTGGAGCTAAATTAACATTTGCTCTACTTATTTCACCTTTTAACATAAAGTCCTGAGAGGATAGCTGCCAAGAAAGGTTTCTGTAAGTGTTTATAGTTTGGGCTTTACTTCAAAATTATAGGAAAAAAAGATTGAAAGCTCATGTTTTTCTCCATCTTCTACACTAATGTTGTTTAATTGGCCTAATCAAGACGAGAAGGCAGTTGTAAATTTATATTTGTCTGGCTTTGATAGTTTTCTCACTAATTTACTAAGCTTCCTAGCCAAAAGACAAATAATGCTTTTGCCACGTATGGGAATTTAATATGCCTAAAATCATGGAGTTGTAAGAAACACATCTTGTAATGTATATATCTCTACACATTTTGTTAAAGGAAAACAGAAAGAGAGGGAAAGGACCTGTCATAAGATAGGCCTTTTATGAAAAGTTCTGGATAACATAATTGGAATGGAAACAAGGGGGTCCTATAGAAATGTAACAAAACACTATAAAATTACTCTAAAACCTATGGAGCATTATATCTTTTATATAAAGTTTTTTGAGCCATTGTATAGAATTTAATAGAAGAGGTATCTGAGCTATAGGACGGTAAGAAAAAAAAAAAAGCTGTAGAAATCGTTATCATTTTGTGTTAAATTCCACAGGAGTTTTCCATAAGGGCTGGGCTGTTTCTGAGTGTTATCCTGTGCATGTTTCTTCTCTCTCTACTCCTGCGGCGAGCTGAACTTTGGTTTTAGTCTGCAGCACATTCTGAATGCACGAGTAGCCTTTTGTGGGGAAAAAAAGAAGATAGTTCTCTGTCTCATTAATCTGCAGATTCATGTGGAAGTCTATGCTGTCTTAAACTTTGTTGGCAGGTCACCATGCAGCTGCATGAGCCATTGTGTTTGAGTTCTAAATGGGGACGTACAATAGGCACTGTACCTTCTGGTGTAAAACGTACACAGGAAATCACATACCACTACCATCAGCAACTGAGGTTTTGTATTATTTCAATGGCCTGAGGGCCCTTTTTTAGTGCACTAGGGAGCTAAGAAAGTGTACATAAAGGACAGCATAACAGCATCCTTGCCTGAGTTGGTAGAAATAAGAGAAACTTTTTTTTTTTTTTTTTTTTAGTGTTGTTGATTATATCTGGGGCAGGTTGATTATCTATGAGCCACAAACACAAGATTAGTGGTATTATGTTAAAAATATTACTTTTAGAAGCCAAACAGGTCAGATATTTAGAATTCTCAATTGTTCCTACCACAGTATTCAAAACAGAATTTGAGAAGACAGGAATTGGAAATGACAAAACGGTCTAAGTTCTTTCAAATCTAGGAAGGAGAAAAAAATGTCAAAACAGTAATAAACCACAACCAGGTCAACAGGTCCATCTACATGAGAAAACCAGAGAGGTCTCTGAAACTTCTGAAGAACAGAAGATTGGTAGGAAAGCACTTTTATGAGAATTAAAATGTGCCTTCCTGTCAGGGAGGAAGGGTGTTGCAGGGTGCTTGAGAAATGGAAAAAAAAAGTACCATTAAACCCCAATATGAATAAAGATCAGGTGAGAGAGGATGTCACCCTGTGGCCTCTGGAGCTGTATTTCTGCTGCCTCCTGAAATTATGTTTTCCTGAAACAAAGGAACAGTGTTATGAAAAAGTGGGTGCCAGATACTTTAGGAAAATGAGACACAGTGAAGCGGATAAAAGAGACAAAGACAATAGCAATCATATGCAATAAAGTGAAGGCAGCTGAGGTCTGAGACAAAGGTGAATATTCTGAGCCAGCAAGATGACTGAAGCAGGGGAAGGAAGGAGGGAAAGGTGATTCACAATAACATTTGAAAGACATTGGCTTGAATATTTATCAATGTCACAGCAAACTTAGCTTGGCAGCCTTGGTGGCTGACTTTGTTCTTTTGGCGGTTTCCCACCCTTGAGATGACAAACAGGAATGTGGTTCGAAGCACAGCTCTTAATGTGAGCTGAATGCAACAGCTCTTCGGCCCACATGCCAACTACACAGGCACTGCTGTGCCATTTTATAGCTTTACTATAGACATAGCTGAGGTTTTTACTCGTATCAACATCCTGGATTCAGGAGGCAAACATACAGCAGGACATGCAGAAAATTCTGTGCAGCTTCTTTGAGTACCTCATTTGCTCTGAGTCTATTCAAGTGTAGGTTCTATGCCCTGCTCAATGACTCTGCTACATCTTTAGTTTAGAAATAACTAAAATAAGTCTGAAGTGATTAATCCACCTGATTTTTGATGGATACAAAAGTACTCCAGTAATTAATTTTTTTGGCTGATAGCAAAGGTCTAATTTATAGTGCTTTTGCAAGAGTTTCTTCTGCACATACATGATGGTACTCTGAAGTGACTGGTTGCTGAAGGGTAAGATACAGGGACTATTAAATACCTTAGAGAAGTGCCAAATCAATATATTTTGGAGCTCTACTCAGTGCTGTATCCCAGCTTCAAACTGCAGCCTAACTCTCATCTAAAGGTAAGGACAGCGGAAAGGTCATGCTACAAAAAGGCAGGAAAAGGACCATGGCTGCCCTTGGTGGCATTGGTAAAAGTGGAGTTAACTCCAAATGTCATAGGCTGTAACCAAGGGCAGAATTTGGCTATTTGTTTTGAATCAGTGCTATCAATAAAAGTCTGCCAAAAATAACCAACTGGTAAATATTAATTTAAACAGGAAAATTGGAAGTCGGTTGCACACTGAGTTGCAACATGGGGCCATTCCATGCTGGCAGTAAGAGGATAATGATGCGAAGTGCCAAAAAATACCTGGAAAGCATTACTTCTGTGTGACATCCAATAAAGATGCTGCATACGCCCCTACATTTTTCAGCAATTAAATATTTGAAAATGAAAGTGCTCTCTTTCCCCAGTTCCCCAACTGCAAAGGCCAAACTACAGCCCAGCAATGCTGCAATAGAAGTTTTTCAGGGTGGCCCCTCTGCACAACAGCTGTTTCTCAGTCTGATAGTAGCATCTCCAACCAGCTGCTTCAGTTTGCTCCTGGCTGTCACTGCTATAGGTTAATAGGAACAGAGGCAAGAGAAGGGCCTAGGCCAGCATAAAGCAGAAATAACAAAATTTTCTGCCAAAAGGGAGTGTGGGATAAGAACTTAAATGGGCAAGCAAACAAAGAATCAGACTGAAGCCTGAGGCGCTTCAGTGTGTTGGCAATAGACACACAGTCCTGGAACAAGTGCAGCCCAGAGTCTAAATCTGAAACGACTGTAGGGCCTCTGTGCCAATAAAGTTTGGCTCTGTGTATACATGTGTGCATGTATATCTATATCCCCACACCAAATATGTAGTTGTGATAATCGCGTAGTAAATTACAGAGCCATATGATGAACTGCATGTGCCTTTGACCACCTCACCTGCCCCCTGCCAGCTAATCCATCTCTATTTGGATTTGCTCTGTCATTACAAACCAAGGCTTTAATCCTGCAAACACTTATGTGTATACTTAACTTTAAGCACTGGAACACTCCCGTTGAAAACAAGTTTGGCTGGGTGTAATTTCAGCTTTGACTCCACGTGCAATCATAATCCTGCTTTCTACATTTGAGGGTAGCAATTTGGGCTCCTGATTTCTTTTATCTGGTAGGACAACACCTCTGGCACTTACTGCTGGTTTGGTGTGTGCTGAGGATAAATCTGTATTATTCCACGGGCTTCAATTGTGTAACACCAATTTACACCACCTAAGAATCTGACCTGCTGAGAAAGGAAAGTCATAAGGATCACCAGATCTAATCTACAAATCTATACTGGGTGAGTATCAGTCCAAGCAGAAAACAAGGGCAGGGTGCAAGCACCAGATTTCTTATCCACACAGGACAGGGGATGCAGGCTGATGGTGTTACTCTACTGTGAGATCTATCTACCCACCCTCATTTCATGAATGTAAGGAAGGTCTTGCAGAGCTTCTGCCACCTGCTCTGTCATGGCTTCAGCTCCAGATTTTCTCTCTGTCACCTTCCATACACTGTGTAGAAAACAAAGAGAAAGGCAGCAGAGGAGAAATGTAATTTTATACTGCAAAATAACATTCATAAGTCACACAAACACTGAACCCTACGAATAATGGATCTGTCCTTTAGGGACAGTCTTTTCCGTGTCATTGTCTGGTACTTATGTTGTTGTTCATCTAACTAATTACTGCTTCGAAAGGTATAGTCCTGCTGTCATGCCTAGATTAGCAGCAAGTGTTTGGCCAGCTACTTTCTTGTCACAGTTGATAATTATTTAATGAGTTCTGTTCTTCCCTAGGAAAGCAAGATTGGGATAGAATTGGACTTATTTTATCACAGTAGCATTGCTGCGCGTGTTGGCAGGTTTGACAGCAGCAGCACTGGATTTCAGCAAGACAGAAGAAGAAGAATTTCCATAAGTAGTTCCTGAATCAGTTGGAAGCAATGGGGAAATTAATAGTAATGAGTGAATCTCAATAGATACTTATTCATTACTGTGTTAGCTGCCAGCCCTTTCCTGCTGGAAGCTGTAGCTATAGCTGTGCTGGAAGCTGGGTGATGCTCTTAGCTAACAGAAGAGCAACTGTAAGTGAGTACAATATGTTACTGAAATGGGAAACCTAACTTCAGATCTCCAGAGTCCTCCATCTGCAGGGGGCCACTGAAGTCACCTTTTTTTTTTTTTTTTTTTCCCCCGGTGGACATCTATTGATAAAAAAGGAGTGAAAAGGAGTGTCATCACAGGACCACAAGGACCCTTCCTTCACATTAACAGTCTAAAAGAACATTTGGAGCAACAAAGGCAGGTAAAGAAACTCTGTGCTGAGAGCAGGTTAGAACAGCACAGTGAAAGCCTTAGTGTACATGCAGCTACCTGCTGCAGCGGGGTGTATTTTAAAAACTCTGTGGTACTTGTGCCCAGTTATTTTTCCTGCCTGTCAGGAACTTTTCAGAAAAACTTTATATGGAAAATGATAACTCTTTAAAATCTAAAAACCAGAAAAATGTAAAAAAATCCTGAGATCAAATTAAAGATATTACATTTTTATTTTAATTTCAAAATATATTTTAATTCAAACACTTTAAAATTTTCAAAGTCAAAGCAAAGCATTTGAGCTAATCTTAAATACTTTTTCTCTGTTAGCACTTAACTTCAAGGAAAAATTGGGAAGAATTTTTATTCAGTTTCAAAACAGAGACAATGTCAAAAATGTAGGCTTTCCCACAAAATGGGAACTAGTTTCAGCTTGCATTTACTGTTTCCCCTCCTATTGAGTTATGTTTTTCTTCCCAAAGCTGTATAACCTTTCTAATTCCTCAAGGCTATATAGCATGGGGATCCTTTTTTTAAGGTTAGAGATTAATTTTGAGCTCGAGTGCAGTCCATTCCCTTATCCTCTCTCTTTCCAAAACATGATTCACCTGGCTATGTATGAGGTACAAAGATGGGGTTTTTCTGTCACTTATTTCCCTGGAAATGGCACTGAGTCATCAACTAACCAGCACCAGACAATGCCATGATGTCCTACATTAAAGTGCCTTCTATATGGCCACATCACTCAGGACAGTAGCGGTGGCCAGACAGGGAGAGGTTGGTTTGTCTGAAATAAATGACCTGAGGACTGCTGGTCTCAGCAAACTGCTCCTATAAACAGCAGGAGCAAGTGAACTCTGAAAACATAGGAATTTCTTGTTAAGCAAGCACCCCCAGTAATGATAATATATAATAATAATAACAAATTACTTAAAGTATACAAAATGGATGCCTGCCTTTAAAAAAATATATTTTAAAATATTTTTAATATTAAATCTACTATTTTTCCAAGTCAAATGGTTTCTTAGCCACCATATTTTCCAAATTTTCTCATGGCTGTTTTCCGTTGTCTTTTTTAAACATAAATCTTGTGTTTAAAATGGTCTAATTCTAAACTTACCAAAGCCAGTGAGGAATTCCTATGTTGACTCCAACGGCTTTTGTATCATGTCAGAAGTATGGAAAGCAATTGCTTCCTCCTCATAGTCTTCATCATAAGTTCTGTAAAATGTATCCTGAGATGGTAAACAAATGTTTTTCTGGGAAAGCAAATACAAAAGTAATAAGTGATAAGCATATAGAAGCTAAAAGGGGATTAAAATATTAGTTTGAATAATCTGTGGAAGAAACTGTTCTTGGTTTAATTCATGTTCCTGCTAGGAGGTGTGGATTCCTTACCAAGAAGTGAAGGCTGTTCTGACTGTGGCCCACTGGATCATTCTCCAAAGAACAAGATCACACAATACATTCATGGCTGCAAACAACACCACTGCTGCAGTTCAGTGATCAGCACTTTCACGTTTTCACAGCAACGTGTCAGCTAGTAATGAAGCAGTAATGATTTACTAGCAGTTCTATGACAACATTTACCTCAGGTATAAGATTTATGTGTATTTTTTTGCTCATGGTACTGGAGATGGCACCCCAATAGGCATTGTTTTCTGTTGACAAGCACATACACCAATTTCTTTGGAGGGATTTCCCCTCTGCTAGCTGAATAAGTAAATAATGTTCTGTGCTGATTTATTTGCAAGAGAATGCATAAAGTTGCTGAGAAGAGATTTCATGTCAATGAGGTGGCTGTTTTTGCAGTTAAACACTGGAATTTACCTTTTTCTATACACAGGTTGGTATACAGGGCCATGGTTTCATTGTGGATGCCATTTTCCTTGCAGATAACCAGTTACTGAGTTACTCCTGAAAGGTGAGGAAATTTCAAGTGATTCAATTTTTTCTTTACCTCCCTAACTTGATGTATTTTGTATTAAACTCATTGTCATCCCAAGTGAAGATCATGCCATCAGGGAAAGAGGTTTACCTGGTTAGCTTGATGTGTCCTAAAATTATATCAAGGATTTGGATAACCTGTAAGTTGCTGAAGTAAGGGCATTCCTGTCTCTGACATATCTTTTATCCTTCCTTCCTGTCTCACTGGCTGAGCTATGCCATGATAATTGCAGAAGGGAGACAGCCCCAGAAAGGAGCCATTCATGCAAAATAAGGCACTAAACAAAATCTAAATCCCCTCATCTGGAGAGACTTTAGGGCTGAGTTTGAATCTGATCTTTACAGTCACTTTCAAATGTATCCATATTTTCACTACAAGATACAATAAGCTGTAAATGTTCCTGTGTCCAGATGGTGCTAATGAGAGTCCCTCTTGCCTCCTCCAGTAAATCTACCCCCTCCTTATCTTCTCTCACTTTGGGTATTATGGCAGAAGCATTTAAGCCTCTTATGTCAGGTCTTGCCAGGCAATGTCTGAAGAAAGTTCACCCACTGTAGATATCATAAAATCAAGGGGCAACTGCAGTTTTATAGGGACAAGAAAACAAGAATCATGAGTGAATGAAATCCTTGTCTGCCTTACACCAGCTCAATATGACTCCCACCAATATGTTTTCTCTATGCAAAAATCAAAAGAAGTTCTGTTTGCAGAAGAAATAAAGGCAAAAGGGAAAAAATAGCCAATTGCCCTGTGGATAAGCTAATTAGCAGTACAAAATGCAAGTGGCAATAATGCCCTTCCATTCAAGATATTCTTATTTTATTTTGAACCCAGCATGCATCTGGTGAGGTTTTAAAGCACTGCACATTTACTCATTTGACAGGGGTGAATGACACAAAGTCAGCATCTTGTGATCAACAGGAAAGGAAAAGAAAAGAAGAGCACACGTTATTCTGATGTCATGTCCCATTGTTATTGTTGTTGTTCCTCCAAATAATGGAATTCTGGAAGCAAGACCATAAATCTCAAAGCTCAGCATTGTCTCATTTGGAAATCAAGGTCCTGGTTGCTGATTGATTCATGCATTTTTCATTTGGCTAGCTAATATCCTTTAAATGGAACAGACACTTAGGCAGTGAAACTGGAGCTATTCTCCCCTCCCCTCAAAAGATTTAGTCTATAAGTTAACAAATTTCTCATATGATAGAGAATATGATTTGTGGAAAACAATGAATATTATTTACCTCAAAAGTCTAACATTAATTTTCTTGGCAATGAGCCTAGTGCCAGGGTGCATTGAGAGCACTCAGCTTCTAAGGTTAGATTGTGATACTTTTTTCAAGTTGCATAATACCTAATTATTTGAATTATCCCATTGGAATGAAGAATTAAGACATCACTTGAAACTATAAGAGTATCACAATCTAACCCTTAATGCAATTTGTAGAAGCTGAGTGTTCTCTAGAAGAATGAGTACATAATCCATATTTTTATGGATATGTTCTACTTCCATTTGTAGTCTTCAAACAGATGCATGGTCATGGCACTGACATAGCTGCTTATATTTCACTACACCTTTGGTGATTTTAAAGCTGTCTGAGATTGTTGGAGTAGTATAATCATAGAAATTTACATTTTCTTCCAAGTTTTAAATGCTAATTTTTTTATGAACAGGATGAAGAATATAATTTTAAAAACATCTGTTCAGGGATCACAGAACTCACTATGACATGTGATGAAGAGAGGATACAGACAGCTTTGCTCTAAGGAGTTATTTGTTTTTTCTTCAGACCCTTAGGTAAATTCCAGCTTACGTCAGGTTTATGATATAAATCTAAATGGCTCAATGAATGTTGATGTCTTTCCTCTTTGATCCTGCTTCAGTTCTGGCTACAGTTCTCTCAAAAACTCACCTTCCTGGTAAATATTACAATCTCTCAAGCATTCCTTTGCAGTGGGATTACAGTGATCACAAGTAATAATTTTTCTCTACTGCTTTAGATTCAAAAGTGCATGTTGAACCTGTACCTCCTAAAACATAGCCAAAAAGATATTTGGATTGCTGCTTAGCACAAGCAAAACCTAAGAGGAGTGTGAGGTATCAGGATCAAAACAGCAACACCAATACCTCCATCCATTTGATAACAACTGCTTGATGGAAAATATTGCTGTACCCAATGTAGCTCTTTGCCATTCATGGTTCTGTTAGATTCCCTTTAAAATTATAACAATCTTAAAATTTCATGTCTTATGGCACATTGAGTTATTTTCCTTCAGCACACAGAGTATTGGGATTCCCAAAGGACCTGTGCTCACCCTTCCTGAACTGGGGTTTGGGCTCAGGATGACTCCAGAGTGGTCAAAGATTGCCTAAATGCCTCCTAAATGCCTGCCTTCCTGGATACAATAGGCTGCTGGGAACAGTGCATCAGCAGCTGAGATGTACCCTTTTTTTGTCAGGAAAAAAATAGAGCAGCAGTGAGGAAAAAAAGATAGAGCAGCAGTAAAGAAAACAGCTGAAAGAACTTTCCATCAGAGTTAATTGAGTCATTGAAAGAGAAATCTGACAAGACAAAGAAAGGAACAGTGAGAGGCATGAATAGTGTGAAGAGGGGATAATAAGTTAGAAGGAACTGTGTGAAATGCTGAAACTGTGTGGCTCTTCCTCCTGGTAAAAACATCCCACTAAAAAAATTAAAATATATGATTCTGGATTAGCAAAATAACTCACAGTTCCAGGTTATATCTGTAATCAAAGGAGAAGGGACATGACATGACATTTAAGCTGAGAATCAAATGTTTAGAAAAGTATATATTGAACTTATTCAATATGAATATATGTTAAATATATTCTGCATTATCATTCCAGGCATTGATTGGGCTCAGAGCTTTACTAGCTGAGGTAGGTCCATCTCCTCATGCTGAGAGAAAAACAGCCGTGGGACAGGGAAAGTTTTCACACCCGAGCAGAGTTCTTACAGCAGCGTTTTCTGAGGGTCTTCTGAGCAGACAGAGGGACAAGAGGATCTGACCTTTTTCCTGCTGGACTTCAAAGGTTATTTCCTGCACTGCCAGAACATCGCATCTGATCTTGCATCTGTGCTGGTGTTTTGAGAAAGACTGTTATTCTGGTGCATACTGGAAAATAGATTAAATTCTTCTGGAGGCTGTGGATATTTTCTGTAAAAATGAAGTGCTATAGAAGAGTTTTGGATTTGTTTTTCTTTTTCCTTTTTTTTTTTTTAACTTACCTCCTCCCTGACTTTCCTTCCAGGTAATTCTCAGAACTTCATGACTAACTTCTCATGTCATCTGTTGATTCTTTCTTTATGCTGAGGAGAAATTGGGAGTTTCCAGGCCTTAGTTCCACAAATCATTTAAGCACACATTTAAATGCTTCTCTGTTCAGGCACAGAATTGAAACACCTGCTTTAATCCTGCTAGTACATGTTTTAGTTTACAGCAACATAAGCTGGATAGGGGAATAATGACCTCAGGACTGACTGGATCTGAACCCTGTGGAAAAACTCACACTGGCACCAGTAAACCTCTCGGATCACAGCCTCCCTTGCTGAGTTTTGCAATAAATAGTCCAGGGGTATTTTGCAGGAAGGTAAG
The DNA here is from genome assembly GCF_024509145.1 of Vidua macroura. Lineage (NCBI taxonomy): Eukaryota > Metazoa > Chordata > Aves > Passeriformes > Viduidae > Vidua > Vidua macroura. Next base: position 25,437,208 of record NC_071573.1, read on the forward strand.
GGGCAGGGGGGAGAGGGTGGGATGACAAGGAGCCGTGTTGTGGGTGTCAGGCCCTGCTGGCCTCCAACACCTGTATTCTCTCCTCCGTGCTGCAGCCCGCGGGAGAAACCCTGCAATAACAAATACACCTGTGCAAATACCCTTGGTTTCATGTTTTCTTGGGGTTACTGTAGCAATAGCAATGTAGCATAAAAGAAAATACGAAGCTAAGCTCCGTGGGAACCTGCTCTGCCTGATTTCAGGGAGGTAAACATTAATGCTAGTGATATCTTTTGGTTTTGGGTGAATTTTTATTAATGCACCCTGGGAACCTGAAGAATCAGCTGCTGCAATTAATAAGATGTAAGATACCATAAATTGGTCTTTAAACCTAATTTTCTTGATTTTCAAATTTGATATTGTAAATCTTATTCAGCAATGTTCTTACATCTTTTACTCCTGAAACTATAGGTCTTTCTGGAGCTTCTGTGCTTCAGACTTTCTGGTCCATCCAAAGGGACTTAAATCCAGTGCACACATATTTTTAGATACTCTCCAGCCCCATCTCCACATTGCCTATTTCCCCTGTATTCCTTCCATACACAGGTTATGAGTAGGGAATTTACTATAACTTCCTGACATCATCTAGAATTTGCACTGATGAATTTTCATCTTCTTATTCTCATCTGTCTTCTTCATTGGTTTGAGCATAGATGAAGTACTGCCTGCCTGGAGAATTCCCTGAGAGGACCAGGGCAGAAGGGTTTGTTCTTGCTTCACTTCAGCTGCCTATAAATATCAAGGAGCAAGTCCTTTGGGGACAGTATTTTCTGTGCTTGGTGACAATTCAGACAGCTGGGGCAGAGTTGGCAAAGCCTTTGGCATACTCATATTTTTCTGCATAGGTTCCAATCTCTTCAGGCTCAGATAATGCCAAACCACCTGAAATGGGTTTCAAACCAGGACCAAAAAATGTAAATTACCCAATGCAGAAAAACACGTTCAGTGAAATATGAGGGTTGAACTATGTGAGAAAGATTTCTTTGTGGATAGTTGAGACTTAAAAAGAAAGCCCAATAACAAGAAAAAAGTTAGGCGAAACTACTTGATGCTACTTGAATGTCTCTTAATTCTATTAAAAAGTTTCCTTAATTGCTTTTTCATCAAATGCTTCTGTAATCTGTTTGCTTTAATCAGATGCCTTCTAGGTCTTCCTGTAAAGGTTGGAAATCTGAGTACCAAATTGATATGTGGCCCTGAGTGAGAAAAGTTTATATTTTTCCAAAGAGTCACAAAAAAGACTTAAACCCAGCAGGGCCTCTTGGTGTGTGCTGACCTGTCTGCTTCCAGCTGAAGCTTTGAGTGGTTTACTCAAAACTTCAGATGCAGGACACTGATTTCATTCTGCTTTCCTGAATGCCTCTGGGGCTCGGTGCAAACACAGATTGCTCCAAGCTTTATTGTGATATTTTGCTTCAACCTCCTGTAGCAAATGGACAACAATTTCCCACATGCCTTTTCAACAATCACACAGCTCCAGTTTCCTTGATGAGGGGATGAGTTGTTCATCAAGAAGTGCACAAAGAATTAGAATTTGCTGCCTCACCCTTATTTCTGCTAGTGAGGCCAGGACTGAGGTAGTAGTCAGCAAATAACTGTGAGGCCAGGATTGAGTCAGTAGTCAGCAAATAACTTGCAGGATGTTTTTCTGGGATCTGTTTTTCTGCCTGGAACACTAAAACCACAGTAAGAACTAAACTACTCTTATACCCACCAGCTATAAAAAGTCCTGATATGAAACCTCCTGGTTACATTAAATATTGTTTCTGAGAAGTGTCAGCAGATCTATTTGAGGTTATGAAGAGGATGAGTATTGAGTTGAATGCATTCCATTTCCACTTCTGGCTCTGGCCATAGCAAAATCTAATCCTGTACCTTTATAAAAGCGTGTCACAGTGATATAAGCACTGTTATATGGGGGTTGCTGTGATGCTATTTTGCCACTTGAGGCGATTCTTAAACCTGTACAGTGAGAGTCTGGGGATAGAGCTTTACAGTTTGGTTCTGCTGTTATTTTCACTGCTCTTCTTAGCGGTGGCTTGTCAGCAGATCCAGCGACATACTGGCTATTTGTATGTGGCAGAACAGGAGGTGCCAGCGAGGGTTTCCCAGCGCTGTTGTTTTGCCATATTTCATTTATTAGTAGGAAAGTACCAGCCTTACTGTCTTCCCCGGCCCGGGTCGCCTGATGCTCCCCGTCGCTCCAGTGTCCTGTGAGGCAGTGCCACTTTCCCCAGGTGGAAATTGGTCTTGGCATCACGGCAGTTTCCCTCATTCCAGGACGGGTTTAGGAGGGGATCACGCCAACAGAAAGCAGCTGGAAGGTGGCTGCAGGCGGTCGCAGCTCCTGCTCTGGATGGCGATGCCATGGGTGATGGGATGGCTCGGATGCCCCGAGGTCGCAGAGCAGGTTGGGTGCAGGCAACCCCAAATTCACGCTCTGTTGCGAGGCTCAGGACTGCATTTTATTATCGCTTGCTGACATCTGCTGGCAGCGCCACGAACTATTTCAGAGGGACACGAGCGAGTCATTAGGAACAAGCTCCTCGCTCCGAAGCACGTAAGCAGCTTTTGGGAGAGCCGGGAAAAGGGGGGATTGCAGGCAGACTGCAGTGCTCGCTTGGCCATGCTGGGTCCACTTAAGGCTATCCCTTTCCTGTGTTTGCAGAGGAAAACTGTAATAGGCTGCCCTGCTAAGGAAGGAGTCTGTGGCCAGTCCATCCATCCATCCATCCATCCATCCATCCATCCATCCATCCATCAGCAGCCCCTTGCCTTTAACCATTTTACTCAAGATACCCGGAATGTAAATAACATGCTCAAGGCCAAAAGGTGAGTTAATGACAGAATGACTCCAGTTGTTCTTCAACAACATGCCTTTAAGGGCCTTCATAATCACCAGCAAATGAAGGCTGGAGTGGTCCCTGGCTGTTGCAGGAGTTGTTATAGTTGTCACTATTGACTGCATGAGTCAACTGAAATGAAGAATTTCAAATCTTAGAACCATAGAATGGCTTGAGTTTGAAGGGGCCTTAAAGACCACGTAGTTCCAACCCCCTGACATGGGCAGGGACAACTAGACCAGGCTGCTCAGAGCTCCATCCATCCTGGCCTTGAACCCTCTCAAGGATGGGGCATCCACAACCTACTTTAAACTGCATTAGGAGAAAAGGCCAGGTGTAGGATTTCTTCACAGGTGTTCAGGTTATTTTTGAGCAGATCTCTGGTGTTTCAAATTAGTGCTGCCTCAAAGTATTTACCTGGAAACGTTTCAAGCAGTTATTTGTCCTTAACATGCCACTTAGGAATAAAGCTGTTTGTGGCCTAAGGGACTAGAAGGAAGCAGGCATTACTTTTAATGTGCAGCTCGTGTCGGAGTCCTCAGGGCACTACATAGCACTGTAGACTTTTACTATGCCATGGAAATCACATGGACACTGCTGGCAGAGTGCTGTGGCCTTCCACTCTCTTGGCATAAATGCCATTTTGGGTGGCTCATGCTCTAGGGTGGCCTGGAATTAAGAGCTGCATTAAAAAAAAAAAAAAAAAAGTAAAGCTGTCTCAGATGGAAAAAAAAAATTATGCAGGAGAAAATACTCATTGGGAATCCAGGGCCCCTTTTACCTTACCCTTACTGTGCTCTTTTTCACTGAGCTGGAAGAAAATCAAATTAATCACCTTGATGTACATTAATACACAGATGGTAATTGTGTCATTTACTGTATCTTAAATGCTGGAACTGATTAGCTTTTATCAATCCTCTGAGCACTCTAAGAGGACGAGGCACCTAGTAAACAATGACAAAGTATTCTTCTCTGATAGAAGCGATGAAAGGAGAGACTATTTATAAGGGATAGGAGGGTATTTTTTACTTTGCAGTGGAAAATGAACAGTTAGCTTGCTAGCCATTAAAGCCTTTAAAAGCAACTTGAGTTTACTAGCTATCTAAAATCCTCCTATACTTTAGCTCATGTATGGGTACTGGGAATTATTTCTTTGTTTTTAATGTGTTGATGTACAGCTAAAAATAGCTCTGTCCTATTCAGAGTTCACACATTGCCAAGAAAATAAAAGTGAGAATTTCAAATCACCAAAAGAAAAATCCAAATATCTGCACCAAAGAGAGGTGTGGCCAAAATATTCCCTGAATAGCAGACAGTGTGGATTGATATGTAAGCACTTCTGGCCATTCCTATCAGAAATTATGCACTGTGTGGGATTCACTGATCCAAGCCAAATGACAAACACAAAGAAGTCACATGAGTTGTGCAAAGGAAGCTTTCAGTGTTCTCAGAGCTCAGGGAGTCATCTTTTCGGCAGGCATGTCTGAATTCCATTCCCAGAAAGAATACTTTGAAGCAGGAGCTCTCAACAGCTTCTGATTTGTAACCCTTGAAAATGTTTCTGCTGAATGTTTAGGTTCTTAACAAAAAAATAATATAACTATTTGCAGTTCACTTTTCTTAGGCATTCCTTAGAAATAACTCACAGATCTCCTAGGGTTTTTACCTCATGTTAGAAACCCTTGCACTAAAACCCAAGTATTGGTAAAAAGAATTAAAATCTCATGTGCAGAGCATACAGATGATACAGACTTGAAATTCCTGATTTCATGAAGAAATGTTGTAGGCATGTGTTCAGAACACTATTTTAAATACTTAATTAAATATGAAATCAAGGAGAAGAATTGATTAATAATTAAGGGAAGGAATATGCTTCTTCCTTTTGACCCTTAACTAAGAGATGACACACATGTTATGGACCAGGTAGATATGTGGACAGCTTATGTACATGGCAGGAAGAAGTCATAACACTGTATGCCACAGCTGGGGTCTCTCTGAAAGATAGAAATCCTAGTAATCCTTTGGGCCTGGGGTAGTTGTGCCAAGTGGGCTGACTTAGGGCTGTCCATGCATGCCAAATTTCAAGGATTGTCTCCCAAGAGACAGAGAATTGAGACGAGGAAGATATTGTGGCTAACACCATGCAGACCTTTTGGCATTGATGGTGAAGAGATGCAGGCTTCTTGGTTTCTGCTAAAATTCTGGCTATTCAATCTTCTGCTAGCACAAGCCATGAAAGGGTGAAATGCCAAGTACCGATCCAGAATTTTAATATATAATTCAGGGATTTCTGTATCAAATGGTCACTGCCTAATGAGAATGGCAGTTTTATTGTGTTCCAAAACAATTGCACAATTGTGTGTTTTATTTTCCACATCAGATAACTACATTGTTTGTAAAACCACTGCTATAATGCAAAATGGGGACTTCACTTTCACTGAAATAATCTGGAAATACATGATTGAAACTCCCAAAACAACTTTACCCTGCCATGTTACAGCTATATACCTGCTGCTAGACTTGCAAATGACCCATTTTCAGTTGGGTAGAACAGAGAGTGGAAATGATGCAAATTCTCACATCTGCAATGTTTTGTATCACAGTCAGCAATGATGATGTTGGGTATATTTCCCCATTCACTTCTGTTTCTCAATAAAATTTACTTTAAAAGTCAAAGTTCAGTGAAAAGTAGAAATAAATGGTGGAGAGACTGCTGAGGGAAGTTCACTTGTCTCTGTTAGGGAAATGATTTGTCATGGGGTTTTTGCCTTTGTTGGTCTTTTTTTTTTTTCAGACAGCTGTCTGGATAACACTGGAAAATTCTTCCATTGCAAGAACTGACACTGCTGCACATTACTTTAAATGTGCAGAGGACACACACAGAAAGGCCACTTCTAGACCTGCTATCCATTTAAAATGCATTATCCATTCTTCTACTATTGTTCCATCCTCTCGGTGTCTTTCTCAGTATCTTTCTCAGTCCCTTCCCATAATTTAGACTCAACTGCTTTCCCAGAGTGTTTCTCACAGCCTGGTGTCACAGTAACCCTCTCTCAGGCAGTGTTCTGGCTGTGATGAGGAACCCCACAGGCAAACCAAGAGTTAATGCCCCCCCCTCCCCTCCTTCCCCAGACCAGCCAGGGGCCCTACAGCTGCTCAGAGCTGCCAAGCAATTAGGCTTGTCAACATCCCTCAAATAAACTCCGGCAGTATTATCAAACCCCATTGTTACCTGATCCCCCAGAGCCTGGGGAGGCTGTTCTATCAGGACTGCAAACTGCAAAGAGCCATGTCTGTTTTCTCTTTTTTAAAATTCTGAATGACCCATCCTTTACTGGTTGGAACTGAGTCTCAAGAAAGACGTATCTTTTGGGGAAGGATTAAACCTCTACTGTAATACAAGTCTGGTGGGAAATCATGGAGTGTTTTACCCAGGAACCACATTCAGCACGTCCTTGTGGTTTTGTCTGAAAGCAACAGCCTGCTTCAGTGGGCTACCTTAAAAACAATGGGATGCAAGCTGCCATCTTAAGGAGAAAAACGGTGCCAGAAAAGAGTATTTATTGCTCCATCTAGGATTGCTACCTTGGAAATCCAAAACCCAAGTCACTTCAGACAAACAGATCAGTCCATGTGTGGGCCAAACTGAGCACTGTGGTTGGAAAGCAGGCAGATAACAGCCTTACCTGAAGCCAAGAATGTGTTTGGAGGACTGAGTTCCAAGTTCAGTAGTGTCACAATGAGCCCATGTATTTACAGAGACATGCAAAGATGGCAAACCCACAGTTTTCCCTTGAATACATCATTTTTAGCCTTCATTTTTGTTCAGACATTGCAAAAATGTGATCTGAATTAAGCAACACAATTTTGTCCACCTGAGCCTACAACCCAACTAAAACAACTGCCCTAAACTGACTTTTTGATCATTCCAGTTATTTTGCACTTTGAAGTCTGTTGCTCTGGGTACAACATCAAGTAGCACCGGTGGGACAGGGAAGTGGGACTACCATGCCACCACAGTTTTGTTGGAATGGATGAAAGGCAGAGATGTAGCAAGAACTTAGGAAAAGGTCCAGCAGTACCAGACTTCCCTCAGAGACAGACAGCACCCAGGGACAAAGACTAGCAAGCCTTGTGGCTGCATGAATGCCAGGCACCTCTTCCAGGAAGGGACTTTAATTATGAGCATTTAAGGTGAAATAGTTTTGGTTTTTGGCAAAGCATAGTATATTATGCTTAAAATGCTTTGGGTTTGGTGCCATTTTTAAGAGCAAGTAACTATAAACTCTTTCTAGGAGGCTGAACAATTGAACACACAAGCTGACATCCACACAAAAAAAAGCCTTTCAGCATCTAGAATTTCTTTTCATTCAAAATCCAGAATCTCAATGTAAATCTTCATTTGAATTGAAAACCATAAGGTTTTACTGGCCACAGGCAAAAATAAAGTGAGATGAAAAAACGCCTGGTACAGAGGAAAGATGATCTTGCAAGATGGAAAATACTCAGGACACACAACTCTTCTCTCTCTCTCGATGCACATATAATGCCCTATGCATTCAGGTGGATAAGCTTTTTGTTAGCACCAGCACTGCTACCCATTTTACAGGGGTATGGAGGGGCTGACCCTTTAATTCAGAAGCCATGATTTATTCACTTTCATTGTACCACGGTGACTCTCAGTGTTCAAATATGCCTTTTTCCATATGTGAGAAAATATATTGTATCAAGGCCAGAACTGAACTGCAAACTGCTTTCCCTTCCCTACCCAAACCAGTTTGTGTTATTTGTAAATCTAACAATAACAAAGATTCAAAGGTCTATTACTCAGCGTCTCTTGATTTCCCTGTTTTATTTTGTGCCCCTTATCGATACTCTTCAGAGCTCAGGGCTGAGGCAGCATAATGGGAGCCTGGAGACATTGTCTGCATCTCAACTAGGGTCTTGGCATTTGGTAACAACACCAGGTTGTTTTTTTTCTTCTTTTCAAAGCAAAACAGCTGGTGAGTATTTGACTGTGTGCTGGTGGCAGAGAACTTGCAGTAGAACTGGCTGTGACTCCTGCTGCAGAAGCAGTTTCAAGACACTAGCACTGAGCAAAGAGGCATGACAGATAAATAAGACAAAATGCAAAATATGCTTCTTTGCTGTTGATCAGGAGTTACAATTTTTTCAAAAGGCTCGGGGTCTTTACAGATGCTTTCTTCCACATTATGTACATGTCTTACATGACTGAATAAAAGTCTTCCCCTTAACCTGCAGCCTTCTTTCATTTAAGTTTTCTGAAACATCTTGCTATTATAGTGATAGAAGTGATAATTCATCATTATTTAATGATGACTTCCCTGACATGTCAATAATGTTTATCTGATTACTTTGGATGGTGAAGAGGGATGATAAGAGCTTGAGGGAAAAGCCCTGTTTGTTTCTAATGCCTCAAGAGGTATCATTTCTGAAAGAAGGACTCTCTGTAGAAGCAATTTTTTTACTGGGCTTGGCAGATACATCTTCATAAATGTGCACATCAAATGCACATTAATACATTATTCACTCAGTCATTCAGATGAACTGACACTTTTATTTAATCCTAAAAGACATTATAGTCCAGATCGACAGTACTAGTATTAATGGGAGTCTGAAAAAATTGAGTATTTGTTTTTCTTACTGTACTTTATACCATCCTCTAAAGTATTAACTCTTGGCTTTATTATTCACAAACCTTATTCATGCATTACAGAACAAACTGTTCATGCTGCATCAGGCAGACAGATAAATGCAGATTCTGACTTTAAAAAGATAAAATTTAGGCAGAACTCATTTACTCTTAAATGCATGGACATGCATGCCCACATGTAAACCCTAAATATTTACATTTCTAAAGATGCCACTATTAAATTTTATAAATATCAAGGGAAGCCCATCTCAAAAAAATTGAATTCCAGTCCTGGTACAAAGCACAATAATCAAAACTCTAGATTAAAAAAAAAGAAAAAATCCAAAAAAAAAAAAAAAAAAAAAAAAAAAAAAAAAAAAAAAAAAAAGATTTAATTATACCAAATTAAAGTTTTCCCTGTTTGCTATTAATATGCTTTAAAAAAATTAATGATGCACACTGTCTAGAGCTGTACTGGGATATTTTTTAAAATAGTATGAATCTGGAAAAGCTCAGCAAAGGAGAGGGCAGTGGCCCCAGATGAATGTTAACATTGCCAACTGCCCAGTCAAGTCCGAACAACTCCCCAGCACTGATCGCTCCAAAGCAATTCTGGGATGCATAAATTTCTCTGTAACAGACAACATATTCCAAAGCATGTGCAAAATTACCTGCCCACACATTCATCAAAGTGTATGGTGAACTTTCATAAATCTCCTGTTACTTTTCCTCAGCTCTTTTTTTCTTGGCTGGTAAGAGTCACAGAGGAATTTTTTTCCTTTCAACATTTCAGTATTTGATATTACACCAAGGCAGGGTGCTGCCTGCACATTGGGTTAGTTTATGCAATACACTATAAAGTACAAAAATGACATGACAGAAAGGAAAAAAGAGTTTTCTAATGTCTAACCTGAAAAAGAAAATGTGAGCAGCAAACCCGACTGCAATTTTTATTAGGCAATTAAGCTGATTGCTTTTGTGAAGTGGCCACAAACTTGAGTTACCTGCAGTCAGTTGGTGAGCACAGGGATTTGGATCCCCACACATCTCAAGTGCAATAGATTCATACACCTCAGCTTTGATATTTCCCATGGTTCAGCTTAAAAAAACCCCACACAGTAAACAACTGTTCTGTCTCAATCATTTATCCCTCAAACTCCGTTGTCAAGGGGCAGTAAAACATTGCTGAGGAAAGGTCTATGTAAGAATATTGCCAGATGGATTTGTGCAGAAATGGATAATTAAGTAATGACCAATTAAAATACAATCTGTAAATCTAGTAGCAGGAAAAATAAATTGTTAGGCTAGATCTTAATTAGTTTTCCATTTGAAATTGTTCTCTCCTAATAAAAAACTAGTATATTTTAATCTCAAATTATAGTTTATCTTTTCATCTCTGTAGAGAGCTGTATGTCAATTGATGTGCATTCACATATACATTCACATGACTACTTACTGAGTAACACTGCAAAAAAAATGAGTCTTAGTTTCTGCACAAAAACCTATAGGAATATATGCTGTTCAAAAAGGTAAATCTGCAACAGAAAGATACTGCTAATTTAGACTAAAATGAGACTTAAACTATCCTCAGCAAACATCACTGGTAAAGCTTCATTAGTATGTATTTTCACATAATTCAATTAGCCAAAATACATACAACTGCTGGCAGTGCTGTTCCCTGCTCAGGGAGCGTCAGTGAAGCTTTAAACAGATCTGAAACAAAATTGCATAAATGGCATGTAAAGCCCTGTGCATACAAAGATACCTTCAGGGTTCTAATAAATTCATGAAACTTTTTAAAGTATGATTTCCTAGCAGGCAATCACTTTTAATTAACAGGATCACCTACAGCAACACATGTCCTTCAAAAACTTACATTATTTTTTCTTTTTGAATTTCAAAGTTTCTGTAGTAAAAGTTGAATAGCTGAGTAGCTTAACCTCAAAAGGATTGCAGGCTTTTATGACAGTTATAAACCACTGTGGTGCCTTCTTTATAAGAAGAAAAGATTCTTAACACAACAGAGAAAGAAGGAAATCTCTTTTTAGTCATAGCTAGAAGCAAGCATTTCCTCCAAAGGTCAGAAAACTTTTCCTCAGTTAAAGAATATTTTTAAGGACATTGCAGGCTACTTGTACAAGTAATATCTGTTAATTTGCTCTATGAATTACACATATAATTTCCAATATTTATTATTTTATATATTTTGGCATTTTCTTTTGTTTCTCTGAGGTCTCAGTATACAGTTTTGGTAAACACAGGGATCAACTGGTGAAACTGGCCTCCATAATGAGCTTTACATGACAGAGAGCAATGGGAAGCTCATCTCTTCATTAAAAAAAAATTGTCATACTAATTTACTGAGCACATCTTCTAGGGCTGTGTGTTTGAGTTGGTGCTTGCCACTTGCTAGGAAGCACATTGCCATGTTCCAAAGCTGGCTAATCTTCTTCCCTGCAGATCTAAAGTCACAATATTCCATATTTTGAGTTTGAAAGAAAAAAAAGAGGAAAACCATAGAAAAAGTGTTAACACACTTTACAGGGACAATCCCCTCTGCAGCCCTCCCTTACATTAATCAGATCATTGATATTGGTATCTGAAAAAATCGAGTAGGATCTGCATAAATTAATTTAGGAAGAAGGATTATCAGGGTGTGTTGTGCTGGCTTTATCCAGGAGGTTTATATGATACTGTGTATTCTCTAACAGTGGCCAATAGTAAATATATTTTTTTCCTTTTTTTGCACATGCCTTCCAGGTGGCCATGCTTTTGGAACTTGGGGAAGGTGGTAGAGGCTGAATTTATGTGTTTTAGCAGAACAGTCAACACCATGTCAGGGATATGCATGATGTCGTGTGTGAAAGCATTGGCACATTGTTCTCAGATGCATATTCTGACTGGGGGAAGAGCAGACATGGTAAAACTCTGGCAATGGAGAAGGTTACAAGCACCCTTGGAGCATTTGAAAGTCCTACTCAAGAAATAGTTCTGAGGCACAGGTGGGCATCTAAGAGGACCAAAAGAGTAAAAAGCATGTTTATGGATCAAACAGCCTTTCTGGCTGAAAGGAGCATGGCACTTGCAGTGCCCCTGTATTTGAAATGAACATGTAAGGACAAAGCCACGTGCTACAGAGAACTGGCCACATCCAGAATGATTGTGCTGTGTAAAAGCAAAGTTCTCACAGCGCTGAGCATCCTTCAGGTGAATGTGCACCCTGTGCTTACACACGGCGGTATCTATGCCATGGTGTGAGTAGCCTTTAATGGCACCCTGGCCAGGGCAGGTTTAGCACATCTTCCTGACTCAGCACAGTGCCTTCTGCACCCTGCAGTGGAGCTTTCCAGCTCTTCATTGCTCCTCTGCAAATTCCCTCTTTTCCAGCAGCCTCTCTCACCTTTAATTATTCCTAAAGCTGCCTTGCCACCAATGGCTGTCCTATCTCTTGTCTGGGGTTAGGCTCATCCTGTGTTCAGACAGAAGCTTACATGAGCTGCTGTGCCCCTGGGAATTTGGGCAAGTCTCTTTTCTTTGTATTTAGTTTCAACCTATTCTCATCTCTCCTGTACCTTAGAGTGCCTTTGGAGCAGTGGCTTATTCTTCTTCCGTGGTTGTAGAGCACCCAGTACAAAGGCTGCTTTTTCTTGGCAGAGGCCTCCCTCGAGTTTTTACAGAAGACCAAATGCAGGAGATTAACTGTTAAGACTAGTGTAACATTTCTCTGCATGGGAAATGCTAATGACTTGTTGTCAGAAAAGGCACAGAAAGCTTTAGTCTGCAGTTGTTGCACACAGTTGACGATATTTCTAATCAGTTCAATAACTGAGTTTTGCTTTATTTTTTTTAAATTAATGAGGCCATGTATGCATGTATGCTGTCTGTCTATGTGTACCTCACAAAGTGTCACCCATGTCTGGTATAAACTGTGTGTGTGCAGTTGTGTATGTAGTGTTGACATAGATTACTGTATATTTTACTGTAGCCAGCAGCTGGATTGCAAAGGACAACCACTGGACAATTAAAAAACATTCAGAAGGACACAGCCACAGTGCAATCATCAAGATATGCCAAAATAAATTAGCATCATGCAAACATAGGCAATGTTTAATTCATAGATCATGCCTATATTTAGCCATCTTATTATTTGCAATATAATCCATTCATTTATTGAAGGTTAATGCTAAGTTTTTCTCCTGGGCATTTGGTAGATGTGTCACAGGGCAGTGCAGCCCTTTTGATTTTCATTCACTAGCTGGACAGAATTTGCTATAAAAATATATATGCTTGTGGGTGGGTGTGCACATTCAATCTGGTCTGATGTAAGCACAGTCAACAAAAATGGGGAGAATTCCATAAGCATTGTTGTGACACCCTCTGTCATTCCATTTTTCCAGGGAAAGGCCACAGGTGAAATACTAAGGTTGGTTTATGAAAGAACAGTTTCACTACATTCATAAAGAGACTGTTGTTGATTTTGCAAAGGTGCACATAAGGAACAATGACTGAAGAGAAGGCAAATCACCACTCACTTTGGGGGCACTCTGTGAGATGGTGTAGGAAAGTCTCACAGGGCACCACAGAAAGAGATCCTTTGAAAATTATATGAAATGTAGGAAGAGGGCTGAAGAACAGAAGGAAAAGCATCAAAACAGCAGTTTGATTGGAGACATTAAAAGGTGACTATCCTGAGACCATATCTGGGAAATTATGTTTGTTCTGGTGCTGATGTGACCAAAAGTAGAGCTGGCCTAATAGAATGGAGAACATGAATAGTCTAACCAGCCTGAACAGGGTAAATTAAACTGTTCTTCTGCACAGAAACTGGACTGGATTTTGTAGAAATTTAATACATTTTTGACAGGGTTTTGAAGCAATGTGATTTGGAATTAGTGACAAGATTTTGAAGGAGGGATACTTTCATATAGATCACACTGTCTAGGGATACGACTGGTGTCAATCATTCTGATAGCTACGCACAAGAGAGCCTGGTTTTCAAAGGTGCTGAGCACACACACACAGATCTTGTTCACTTCACAGGGAATTTTTTTTTTTTGTGGTACTCAACACTCAAATATTAGGCCCTCAGTATCTGACCATTAAGAAACTACAATGTTATTGTAAACGAGGAAGGACAAATTATAAAATCTTATCTATGGAGAAAAAACAGTAAGTCTTTTTGGAAACAAGATGAGACCTCTCATACAGATGAAAAAGCTCAACATTGTAGAATTATCTTGGTAGTTGCGCAGCTTAAAAATGCAGAAGAAGAAAGGCGTATCTGTAAAGCTGGCAAAACAGTGTTGGTCGGACGATAAATCTGTATTTCTACATAGTTTGCCAGCATTAGGGGTGGTCTTGGAAGCAAAGTTTTCACTGGCATATCAGACTTTTGACTCAGAGGAAGTCTGTACGCACCTCTTTTGAATGTCTGTCTTCCATCTCTCTCTGATCTCTATTGGCCACATCTTTTATCCTGTCTAATCCTACTGGTGCCCACCAGATTCCCAGCTCCTTGGTTGTTTTTTGTGACCTTCCCTCAAGATATTGGAGAGCACTGTGTGGTAGGTGACATTCTTGACAGAGTTAATGAATCTTTCAGATAATGATCATAGCAGTGTAGGAGATCTCCTGCACACAGTGATCCTTCATGATTCCTCAATTTCCCTGAAAACAGGTTCTCCAAGGCAAAGTTTTTGCAAAGATAGAAGTGTGTATCTCCCAAGGGGAGAGAGGAAAGGTTTGGAAGAAAAGTATCTACTTCCAGGTCAGGCTGGAAAATCAAGTGTGGGTTTTGGTACAAAAGTAGTCCCTTGTGGTCTAGAGCAGAAGTGTCAGCAAGCTAAGGAAAGGCTGGGAACAGTCTCTCTGAGTTGGACTGAACTATGCTGGTCAGCTGGGCAATTTTAGAGAAAAGAGTGGCTGGTGCCTCTGGAGCAGACAAAGGAGTCCTTTGGTTCTCTTGGGCAGAAAAAATACTGGGAGGGCTGGAGACTGGCAGCTGCTGCAGCTGAGCCAGTAAGGGCTGGGCGTCACTTTAACATCAGCCAACCCCTACCCAGTGGACCTGCGACTGGAGCTACAAGTACTTCCTATCCCTTTTGCAAAAGTACATGTTAATACATCCATTTATTTATTCACTCTTAGACTTGCAAGCAGCATGACTTTAACTCCTCCATGAGGGTTCAATAACTGGAGACACCGACGCCTGTAAGCACTGAGTGAGGGGAGTTAAGTTCTCTGGTGTTGGGACGGGAAAGGATGTGTAGACTTCCATGGCAGCTATCACTCTCAGATCTTATTTAGTTCTTATTTCCTTTTTGAATAGGAAAAACCAATACTGTCAAAGTTCTTTCTCCACAAACTGCCTGTGGCTGCCCCAGAGATTATCAACTATAGTTGCTTTTTTGTCAGATGGCTGAAGGAGTCTGCACAGATTGCCAGAGAAATGAGTAAAATCCCAGATACACTTATATTCCTTATACAACTACATAAATGTAGTACCCATAAAAAGAGTAGAATAAACATAACAAATTAGCTTGAACTCATTTGTAGCTGTTCATAATTGTAAACTATTTTGTCAACATTGTGAAGTACAGCCCAAGGAATATTTTTATTTTTTTTCTTCAGAAAGACCAAATGAAGGCACCCAATCCAGAGTAACAAATACTGGGGAACTGCCTGGAAAAACTGAGGGATGTCTATGGTCGCTCCTAGTGGGTACTTGGAGAAGGCACGAGTAGAATTGTATTCTACTCTTAGCTCTGCTATGTAACCTTATTAAGTCATTTCAACTCTATGCTTCTCTTTCCATTGCCACTTTAAGTATCTATTTTTTTATTTTTTATTGTGAGTCCTTTGCAGGAGAGAACATCCATTACCTTGAGTTGGTACAGTAGCTAGGAGAACTGGGCCATAACATCACTTGCAGCTTCCTCTGTTGCTAGAAACTTTCATGACAACAAATTTCTGAAGGTTGGAGAAAATCCAGTTTTTCTGACTCACAGTGGAATTATGCTTAAAACTCAGAAAGGCAAAACAAGTTTTGGGTACTCTTTTAATATTTTAAAATATTTTTAATTTTTTTTTTAATATTTTCTTTAATTTAGATGAAAATAGGCTTCCTTTACTCTTGCTGATTTTTGTGAAGCTGGAACACAATGGGTAATATTTTTGTCAATTACACTGGTGCAGCCCACATCCATTTCACCTCCAGTGATTTATGGCTTTATGTCTGCAGGTTGCAAGGCATCTATCCTTGAGCTTGGTAGTTAGAGGCAAAGCTGCAACTCCCTCTGCCTTGGGATTTAGGTCAGAGTTCACCCATCATGAAACAGAGCCTGACCCAGTGCGTTTAAAGCGAATAGATGGAGCAAGTACTGCTGGGCCACATCATGGAACATACTCATTGCCTTCTGTGGACAGATGATTTGACCTGCTGTCATGGGTTATGCTGTTTTGAAGCAGCTGCTGAGTTTTGGTTGGCCCCAGGGAGAGAACCTGAGGAAAAGTGGTTCTTTAAGGGAAAAATAATTCTCTTAGGCTTCACCTTATCCTGCTTTCAGATGGATTACATGTTACCTGCCTCAGAGCAAGGATAGATTAATTAGCAAAATAGATTTCAGTCTGACCGCTGGTGCAGGTGGAAGAAAGGAATAGCAGAAAGAAGATGGGTACCATGTTCCCTTATACAGACTACAACACAAAGTAAAAAAGGTACAGATAGCTGTAGGGCAGGATACGTTTCTAATCAGGATTTAAATCCAGAATGAATGGATGCCAGTAATTCATTACTCCTTTCCTACTAATTAACAGAGTGTTTTACAGCACCCTCTAGAGAGCCCAGCCAGAGCACTGTTGTGCTATGCATGCTTCATACAGTTCTCTGCTATCTCTATTATCCTTTTGTATAGAGAGGGGCTTTTTCATAATTTGACATCAAAGTGCTTGGAAACAGCTGAAATTAGTTGTTACCTCAGTAGGCCAGCTGCTTCTGAGGAGACTGGTGCTCAGTCTTAACTTGCAGTCATCTTGTTTTTCTGGTCCATCTGAAAGTTACTTTAATGTTTAATTTACTTGATGTAATGCTCACAAGAAACAGAGAAATGGAAAAAACCTGGTAGAAGAGGACTAAGGAATTGAGGACAGGAGTGAGCAAGGAATGTTTGTAAGTAATAGGCGTCTGCTTCTCTAAAAATGCCTCACTGCGGGAGGGAAAAGTATTTCAATTTCTACTTGGTTTTGCATGGCTGAGAGCTTGGCTATTTAACTTGGTGTAGGAAAAAAAGGTTGTGGTACGTGCGCAGCCACAACGTATCTGAGCAGCTAGAGCATGAAACAAAGAATGCTTATGTGAAAATAAAAGGATCTGCCTGTAGATCAAATGTAGCATTTGTACAGAACCCTATTCAAAATGGATACTAATCAGTACCCTCAGTTCCTCAGAATTATAGGTGACTCAAAGGAAAATTACATCCAGAAAGATAAAGCAATCAACCAGCAGCCTTACCATGTGAGAGGCAGAGATGCAACTTTGAAGCATCCCGTATGGCTTGCCAAATAGGCAGATGTTGCAGGTGGAACAATGTCCTTTCTGGCTTAGCATCTGGTTCCTGTCATTCTGATCCATAGAAAAAGGAGATGAGGAAGGATGTGGTAAAAATTATTTTATAACTTCATTTAAGAAAAGAGTGTTTTCGATTGCTCTTGTAATAAAATCACATTTGAAATGAGCATTTTTCTTCAGAAGTGGAGGCCATCACAGACAAATTAATACAGGATCTTCATCTTTTGCTGCAAAGTGCTTACTTTGTTGGATCTTGAACAACCAATTTCTTGGCCAATAAGAGATTATATAGCCCCAAGAAGTAACATAACCCAGAAAAATCATTGTTCTTCACATTTGATGGGCAGTATTAACTATGTGTGAGAGCAAGGATTTGGGATTTATTAGACCCTTGGTTCCATTCTTGACCCTGTCACTCACAGGCACTTTATGTACTCTAGGTTATCCTCACCTCTTTAAAGGTACAATGGTGAGCAGCTTTCTTAGACATGTGGATAAAATAATAGCAATCTGTACAAGGTCTTAATACATATCTTTTTTTTAAAGGCATGCAACAAGTTCAGTTCCTGGTCTCCCACAATTTCTGCCTAGTCTTTACTGGTATTTCAGTTTTCCTTGAAGAAGATGTGCCACCCAGATACATAAAAACAGAAAGCCAGCCACATCAGTTGCTCTTCCTTCCTTTCTCATCCTCTCTGCACACAGTCCATCTCCAACAGGAAGAAAGACACAGTTGCTACTGTACTAGGCACTATAAAACCTACTTTGAAGAACTGATTATAATGATTCTCCTTGAATTTACTCTCTTTATGACAAAGCCTCATTCCTATTAATTAAGTTACTTTGGTTGTGTGCTAATTTATATTGATTGGTTAATCTGTGTTTTTCTCTTACTTGAGTACTTTCCATCAAGAAGGCTGAGTTTGCAGCATGTGAGAAGGGTAATACTGCTGGGGAAAAGAAAAAAAAAAAAAGACCTGTAGATTGAGGATGTAATGTCAGGTTCACAAAGAGGACATTGCTAAGCAGATCACAAGGCAAATGACAGGAAATATGAGTACAAATGAGTTGATCACTCTGCCAGAATCCAATTTTATGTGGCTGCTGGATCCTTGTGATAGTTTACCGTGAAGGACAGAAAGCACATTCCTTTTGGCTTTTTTTTTTTCATGGTGTACCATACATCAGGCCAACAGCAAAGTCTCAGTTTGAGGTCAGTTTTATTATTTTAATTCCAAAAATGTTTTATGTTACTCCAGAAGTTGTAAAAAATAATATTGCTCCAAACATGCCCCATGACCACTGGGAAGGGGCTCATGAAACTCCATATATGCAGCCCTGTAGGCAGTGTCACATGAAATACGATATGACATGGTAACATAACAGACACTGACAGGTTATCCAAGTGCTTCCAGCAAGAAGGAAAGTATCTTAGTACCACTGGCACATCATTATAGAAATTACCAGTGAGCTATTGTCCACTGTAAGTTTCAGAAGGTGCCTCTGGGGAGAGGAGGGGGTTTCTGAGAGGAGTCACAAACTCTCTGAGTTTGTGAGAGCAGATTCCACTGCAACTGGGCTATCAAACAGAGATTAGCAATCAATTAATGCGTAACAGTGAGAAAGCTGGTGGCTGGGAGAATCCACAGCAATGCTTGCACAAAACCTTGAAAGGATTTCCTCTTATTATTTCCACATCATGATCACCAAAATCAGACTGGTGTTCTATGAGAAGGACTGCTTAATGTTTGTTATAATTTCTGAAAGCAATTATTGCTGTTTACATCTGACCTTCTGGCCTATACAGTTAAAAACAGGTGATGTCCAAGGCTTCTGGCAGAGTCTGAGTGCTTTGATTACGTTAGTGCAATCAACTTCCTTGCTTTCTCCTGTGTCTCAAAGGCCAGAGTTTTCTGCTTTGTTTTTTCCACTTATAAAATATTTGGGACTATATCCCTCTGTGTTTATGCCCTATGGTTATAAAATTTTTTCACAGACTTGCCCTCAGGTCATGAGATGAGCCTGCCCAAAATTTTCACATCCAATTTTTTTCCTCCAAATTGGTGTAAGTATTTGTCTCTTATGAATAACATCTTTCTCAGGATGTGAAAATGAGTCAGAGGCAATGAAGAGAGTCAGACCCTATATTTGTAAGTATTCCCCTATTTCAAAATCATACAGGACTGTATTTGACATCAATATTACTCACAAATTTCAGCTGTCTGAGAAATTATATTCACATGCCATTTATAGCAATATTTGCTCCAATTTAGCCTAAATCAACAGTCTCATTCTAGATGAGTTCTTGTGTGTTTGTGGGCTTTTTTTTTCCCTCAAAGCAGTTGGTTGATATCATCATGCTTGATTTTTCAATGTGGCATGTAAAGATTAAATTAAAACTTGGTATGGAATTCTTTCTGGGTCATATGCCAGTCTGGCTGAGTAAAGCTTATTATTTGTCAAGAAACTTCCACAAGTGCTAAGATGGAGAGGTGGTGGCAAACTGCAGCTGCGTAGTAAAATTTTACAGCAAAAAAAGAAGAGCAGTTGTGTCTTTCTGTCCAGGAAGTCATTCTATTTTAGTGTTCATAGAGTTACATATTTTGCTGCCTTCTGGCTCTGCATACTTTCCTTTTCCCACCTGGCAGACACTCACTTCCTTTGTACTTCTCTTACCCTTTCCACCCTGCAAGCTGCCTCCCTCCTCCCACCGTGTCAGAGATCCCGTGTGTCCCCCATTCCCCACATTCCCAAGCCTGCAGCTCTCCCTTCTTTTTATCCCAGGAACCACGGTAGTAAATAAACTCCTAAGTGACTACCTAGTTCCAGGGTACTAGTTCCAGCCACCCTATTTTGGGGGAAAGCAAACTGATGGATGTGGGGACCAGACGTTTCATTCCACTTGGCCTCTAAACAGAGAGGCATCCGGGGCCTGTTTTATTTGGTCACACTGATACAGCTTGTGTGGCCGTTCACCCTCCCTCCCTTCCCAGCCCTGCTCTGCTATTTTAAAGGCCTCATGTGCCTCTCCCCTATGCCATTTAGTGCTGCATTTTTACAAATATCTGTTTTAGGCTGCATTATTAATACTTCTGAGTGCCCAAAAATCATAAGACGCTGCAGCACAGAGAATTATGTCATTGGCTTAAATATTGGAAGATTAAAAATAATACCTTTTAGACCTTTTATTACCTCTGAGGGATTTTTTGGCAGGAGAGGAGAGGTTTTAGGACATATTTTGGTCATGCTTCCAAGCTTTCCTCTGCATCATTGATGGAAATTACCTTTTTATTATTAAATGAGAGTAGAGATTCTCAGCAAATCATATGATCCCAGGAGTAGGGGCTTTAACACTGATACAGTTGGCAGCAATAATTCAGAATAGAGGGATCTCATTAGCATTATCTCTGATCTTCTAGTTGTCAGAACTACAGGGATGGGGTCTTGGCCCTAAAGCTTTACCCAGAACTACCAGAAATGCACCACCACAAACACAGGTTTAAGCTATGTTTGCATGGCACAGTGCAATGCCATGTAGAGACACTGCATTTTGGTCAATTAGAGCTAGTTTGGGTATCTTCATGTGGCACTCTGTTCACTGGAGATATACTCATTACCTTCTTTCAGTCTCTGCCAGAGTTTTCCTTGTGTGGGATAATGAAGGGGTCCCTTTGTTCCATGTTTGCTGCTTCTGCAGAGGGTAATGGACCGTGTTCAGGCAAGCCTGCTGCACTGACCTCCAGTACAACTCCCAACATACTTGCAAAATAAATGGCCAAAGCCATTTAAATACCAAAGCATTGATTTGGGAGCTTAAACTTTATGCTCCTGCTTTGAAAATTTAAAACTTTTGTGCAGCAGTTAAGAAAAAAATATGCTTGCATTTATGCTCTTATTAGTGGACACTGGAATATTTTTCCCATTTGGTTATCATCAGAGGGAATCCACATAACTGATTTCAAAGCTGAGAGGAACAGTTTCTCACCCATGTGAATGGTCCCACTGTAAAACATGATATTGAAAACAGGAAAGAATTGCTGGATGTTGATCTTCTCAAATATACTCTAGGAAACAAAGGGAAACTGTTCAGTTAGACCTATGAAGTTTAACACCTGTTAGCTAGAAAACACCACACACAAACACATATATAGACACAAATAAAAGGAAATCAGGGGTAACCAGGGAATAACACCTTTCTCTCTTCAGATAAATGGTTGCATCTGAGCTATAGCAGCTTACTGAACCATGAAGTTAGTGAAGCAGGGTACATAATTCATGTTTCAGGCCATTAGAATGAATTGAGTCTCCACAACTTTATAGAAACATCATCTCTTTAGCTCCATTTAAGCTATGTGCTCAGCCTCAGTGAATGCAAATATGAGCTCCAGCAAACAGCATTTTCTCAGGAGCAATAAATACTTTCATGGTCATAATTTTAGTGATGGTTTCTTAAATGATGCTTTTGAGTCTTGGGAGAATGTAAATGGCATGAAATGCAGTAAAGACAACACAAAAAGTCCATGAAAGAAGTGAGTAATGGCAGCCTCTTTCAAGGAGTGGGCTAAATCATCATACCTGCAAAAAGAGTGGGCCTTGACTCCCACAAGTTATTTCCATCCCTTCTTTAGAAACACAATCATAGCTGTATCAGAAATAGCCAAACATGATCATAATTGCTCAGGCTCTTATATGGATAAGAGCTCAGGCTCTCCTTAAAAAGTGTTATAAACCTCCTTGTTTCTAGCTCATTTTGGTGGACAAGAGGTCACCCCCTTTGGTGAGCTTTTTTAGATGATGTGCTGCTTCTTCCTGACGTCAGTGTTATTCCTTACTTAGACTACAGCTTTGGCCACTTTTGTATATTCACAGACTGTAGCCAAAGGCCCTCCTGTTGCACTATAAACAGCATCTACACATTTTTCACAATGGCTTCTAATTCACGTGACAAAATTTTGCTTAAGGCTATCCTTGGTGAGATGTTTGGTGAAGAACAGTAATATCAAGATTGGTTTGCTGTTTTTTTTTTTTTTATTCTTATGGCTGTGCAATATGCAGGTGGCACTGATGAGTGTGCAGAGCCTTCATGGTGTTTGTGGGGTCATGTTAGAGGGGGTAGTCAGTGCTGGCATAGTGCAGACTAGTGGCAAGGGAAGCAGAGGGTCTAATTCTAATTTTTAAGGGTCTAATTCTGTTTTCTCAAGCATTTGCTTGTAGGCAAAAGTACTTGTCCCCTGAGTGTCAGTTTTTCTGGTGCAAAAGACTTGTTTTGTGGGGCGTTGTGAGAATTCAACCTGTTTACAAACCTTGGTGGGATTCTGAGAGGGGGAGATGCTGCAGAAGTGTGAGGATTATTTACACCATGCTACCTGGCTGTGCTCTACAGAAGTGGCATCAGCCCCTAAGAATAAATCATGCAAAGTTACCTTGGAATTACGAAAGAGCAGGGGATACTTAGTGCACAATTTCATTAAGAACTGCGAGGGTAATTCTGGTATGTGAGATGATGTAGTGAAAGCTTGTATGGTCCACCATGGCATGAGAAATAAATGCCTTAGCCTAAAATTGTGACTTCAGATTAA
Organism: Vidua macroura; assembly: GCF_024509145.1. Classification (NCBI taxonomy): domain Eukaryota; kingdom Metazoa; phylum Chordata; class Aves; order Passeriformes; family Viduidae; genus Vidua; species Vidua macroura. Next base: position 25,459,888 of record NC_071573.1, read on the forward strand.
AGTGTCACATGCAGTTATTTGGTTTCAAAACTTACTCAGAATGAAAACACATTTATTAGAGTAAGTGCAATCTATATCTGATAAATGGGAACACATCTGGTCCATATCCCTGATACAAACCCCTCTGTATTAATTATATTGATGGTTAAAGCTGAGGAGTGAGTTGAACATTATTTATAGTGATCTTTGCTAAGTAAATAATTTTAAAAATGGCTTTCTAAATGTAACATTTCCCTTTTAAGAAGCCCTACAGAATTAAAGAGGCTTTACAATGGAACATGAAACATATTGCAGAGGGAGAGACAGAAGCTTGCTTGATTAATGCACACGATTATCAGCGATGCAAATCACTTTCACTTATTAAGTCTTGTTTAATATCCTAATGAAGGCTTCCTGAGCAGATTTGATAATTCCAGAGAAAGTGACTGTGAACTAATGCCCTTTCAACATGTTGAGAATGAGCAGTGCTATAAAGAAAACCTCATTTACTATAATTCCCACCAAATGTGGTATCCTTTTCTAGACTCCTACCTCACAGCAGGAGACAATTAACCTTTTCAGTGCCAGAAGTGATTCCAACATATTCCAGCTGTGAAGGCCAGCAGGTCAGGCATGAATGAAGTTTACCTTCCTCTTTTGGTCTGAAAAACCACAATTATGCAAACATGTCAAGAAAGCCCTGAGCAGCTCTGAGCTTTCACGTGGGTTCTGCCAGCTCGTGCAAATGTGCTTCTCACCTTAGAGGAGGGATCTGCATCAATTCAGCAAAGCGGGGAGCCTCTCTCAGGGAATGCTGTGTATTGCTCAAACGATTTCAAAGCAGCTCTTTCTGAATGCACTGCAACAACCCAGAAGATTCCCTCTCTGAATATCTGGGTAATTAGACTATTGTTGCTTCTAAGCCTGTACCAGTCAAATGGCTGGAGCCGTGATGGTCTAATGATAGAAGAGAGTCAAGGTGTGTTGTGGGAGGTAGTACCTTTTTTCCATACACCCAGCCTCACTTCTAAATTTGGAAGTGGGGGAAGCAACGGAAAATGGAACATTTTCCCTTTCCCTCCCTTGACCCTGTACATGCAACACATGACTTAACATTACCAGACTGTTCCAGAGCTGGGGTGGCCACACCTGTGCACCGGCAAATGAGCTGTTGATGCAGTGGGTTGGAAAGCTCTTTACACGTGGTAGGAGCTGGGAGCCCCCTGTTCAATTCCAGAGCTGTAAGCTTTGCCTTAAACCATGGCCTTTTCCAGACAGACCTGCAATTCAGTGCTTTGCAGTTTCAGAGCTTTACAGATTCCCCTTTAATTTAAAAGAACAAAACCAACGTCAAAGATATAAAGACATAGCTTTACTGGAAAAAAAAGCTATTTCAACTTGTGCTTATCTGGAGATTTTCTAGGAAAAACAAGACTCATAGGTAGATTTGTTTTTAAAACAGCCAGTCCCTTGGGAAGGAAGCACCTGAGGGGGAGAAATTGAAAGGCGGCTAACCCTTAAGATTTTTGTGAACATTTTTATTAGATCTGTATTAGGGCAAGGAATATGGATTGGACCGTGCATTTGTAGACATTGTCAGGAAACAAGTTTTCTAATCCACATGCTCATATAGGACAGGCTTTTAATACAGATTTATAATAAATGCAGTTTTGTGGGACACATCTCCCATATGACTGAGAGCTGTCACATAAAATGAGACTGTAGGACTGGATTTGTGTCTTTATTTCTGTGTATAATGAGTTGAGAACAGCATTTCAGGTACTATGGGTGACATGATGGATCTCAAAGGTATAATCACATTGCAGCTGCTAATATAGTAGTAGCAGTAAAAATAAGGATAATTTAAGAACTTGCTTTGTTAATAAAAGGCACCCAGGTTGTACCAGTGTCAAATTGAGGGGACTTTTACAGTTACCTTCTGAAGTTATGTAAAAGCAAATTAATTATTACAGTCCATCAATTAACCTTTCACAAGAAAAGCATTTCAGTATACATATTTATTCAGTATCATATGTTTAATTTAAATACAGAAAGTAGTCAAGACTGAAAAGCCCTCACGTACTACAAGAGTGAATAAAATGTACATATGTTGTTGACTTTCAGGCATCAGCTGAGGTAGATTGTTAAGTCACAAAACTTTTGTGCACGTTTGTTGCTGTATTTGCTGGTGACATCCAAGTCTTGTGTTCATGTGAGAGAATTGCTTGGTTTGAAATTCATCATGACTTCACCCAGACCAAATAACACATAAAAAAGTATCTAATGCTAGGACAAATAAGAGGTGTTGCTCAAGTCCTCTTCTTAGATAGATGAAAATTAAGCATTTAAAGTCAAATGAAAAATATGTGATACTTTAGTCAGATTGCCTTCAAAGGGTGAGAAACAGCTGCCCTTTCCTTTTTTCTTTGACAAATCATTGTTTCAAAATAAAGGTATGTCAACACTTCTTTATTTTTATTAGAAATGAGAAAAGATGATTTCCAAACCAGTTCTCAGCCCTTGAAAAATGTTACTATAGAAAAGAAAAATAATAATTTTCACCGCCTACCTCTTGAAAATTTTCCAATAGACCTGTTGTACATACAACATTCTCTCACTTTCATTCTCTAGAGAGAATGAGAACAGCCATAGAGACATGCACAACTCAGAGACTAAAAAGGTGTAACTGGAATAGTAGAAGGAAATCAGATGGGAGATAAAGCTGAGGAATGGAAAAACACATTTGGAGTCATATCATATCTGCTAGTGTTATTCAGTTCCTAGATAATGGGTGTAGGGACATGTATTCCTAACTCTCATTATCAGCTGGTTCTGAGGCTGTCACTGCCCCTCTGTTACCAACATTTTCTTGTCCTTGGAACCTCTCTGTCACTGTAGTTTAATTGGCTTGAGTAAGCCCTGAAAGATTACTGCATTAGTAGTACCAAAGCACAGATGTATCCAAAAGAGTCTCTCCCGCTGCTTTGGGACCACTTGTGTGCTGGATCCAGCCTCTTGGAGCCCCTGGGAGCCGAGTTCCCTAAAACTAGCAGCGTTAGTTTAGTTCATGCCTTCTTCCACAAGGGTGTGGCCACACCCCAGAGAGTTGTAGTGTGCTCTGACAATTCTTTCCATTTTGGTGAAGTTGTTGATTGCCAGTGTAGCAATTATCTGGAGGATGTGGCCAGGCCTGCTGTGGAGACCTGCAGTGTAGCTGGTGTCCTTCACCTCACTGGGTGCTCAACACGGTTCTGTGCCAAGTGTGGACCGTGGCGTATGAAACGTGCCGAGATCTAGTCGTTGTTTTGTAAATTAACCATGCCTCTTTAAACAACAGAGGCATGTGGGAATTTTTATCTGCTGAATTCTTTCTCCACTATCATAATTTAATAACATTAATATGCCAACATCTCTTTTTTTTAGAGGCAGCCCCGTCTAGATGGGGCTAGACATTTCTCCCTCTTTTCTTTGCTCTTTGCCTTCTTATTGGAGACACACAAGGGCATTTCCCTCTAAACTGATCTTATTCACACAGTCTATATAATGAAAAAGTCTGCCTGGAAGAGTGCTCCTAAAAGGTGTCTGTTTCCTAGCCCCAGGCATTTAGCAAACATCACAGAAATCCACACTTTAATTGTCTAACACACCTTTAGTGTGTAAAAGCATTTATACCCCTGCCAGCAGTCATAAGTGAGCAAGTGAAACCCAGAGTTGAAAAATATAATAATAATATATTTCATAAAACTACAAAATTATAAACTCCCCGCCCTCTGTTCCCAATGAATCCCATGTAATCATTACAGAATAATTTCCTTTAGAGGCAGGAAATTTTTTACAAGGGGTTGCAATAAATATCTTTAACATATAGGTTACTGAGTGACTTAAAAGTATTGATGGCTACCAGTGCAGTTCCAAAGTGGCCCTACTGCAGAAATGACTGTTGTAACAGACATCCATCCCAATTACACAGGAAGAGAGGCCTTGAGCTGAGGGACGTGGAATCCAATTTCCCTTTTAGGTAGAGGAGTGTTTGCTGCCTGTCCAGATGAAGGCACTTGTGGGATGTTGTAGAGAAATCACCCAACGTCCTGTACATATTGGGTGAATACAGAGAATAAAGGAGTCTCCATGGGTACTAATCCACCATCTTCTATCAGACTATCCACACTGTTCTTTTCCTTCTTTTTTACCTTTATGAATACTGTGTTTCTGCATACTTTCAGTCCTTTGTGTTTTAAAGTACCCAAACAGATGAACCCACTTTATTGTCCTGCAGAGATTGGCTTTTCTTGGTGTTCTTGTCCTCTTATACTGTGAAATCATATAAGCATCTCCCTCCTGCATAGCACCAGCTTTCAGGAACTATGAGTATTTAGGAAGACTTTGCACTAGTCACTAGTACTTGCAAACTAAAATCTCACCTAATTCCCTGAAAAAATGGAGTAAAACACTGGTTGGCTTGGAGTAAATGTATCCTTGACTTTGGCCTTCCCAAGATTGTATAAAGGCTGTTTATAAACACTTGTGTTTGTTATTAGTAATCCTGGCCTATTTTCTACAGAGGCTGAAATAAATCAGTGGCAAAGCACTAGATGATAATGATATGTATACACACAGACAAACTAATTTCCAGAGATTAAAGAAGAGTGAATTTCCTAGATGAACTGCAAATTTCACCCACCTGTAGGGTGTGTAAATATAGATATTGGGTGGGAAGCTGGTTTTGTTTTGCTACTGACGTGATATAGTGATGAACTCTGACATGTTGCTGACTGTGGTTACTTGATAAGTGTAAGATGTGAAAAGCAAGCAATAACACTAGATGGTATCAGATCCCTAAAATAATATGTGTTTGAAGGTGTTAGGTATAAACGTGGCATTACAAAAATAAAAACAGACAAAGGCATAGTTTATTCATGAAGGGAAAGAAACATCAGAGGAAACAGACCTTTCTTTTTCTGTAGAGTTTCAACAAGGAAATTGATCACTAAAAAACAACAACTTTAAAATCATGTTTAATATTCTGGTAAAGCCAAAGTATGTGCTGCCAGAATTTTAACAGGAAAAATTTCTGAAAAGTGCTCCTCCTTCACTGCTGAACCTTGTGGTGCCACCTGAGTAAGACCATTCTCTTCCCATCTTTGCCTCACAGATCAGCAATTACTTGTCCTTCTTACTTACCCCCCACTGCCTTTGCTGCTCTGTGGTACAACCTCCTTCTGCAATCAAGCTAGGACTGTTCCTAAAGAGAGAGCAGTGTTGGCCAGGACTCACCTCTCTTGGTTCTTCAGGCATGTGGAAAAAGCTGTAAAAATATATTAACCAAAAAAAAAAAAAATTAAATAAAAGATCTCTCTTTCCCTTGAATGATCAGACTACATGCATCTGTTATTGGTCCAAATCAGTAAAGTCTTATTTGCACCAAATCCCTCTTGATTTCTTGTTTAACCAATTGTCTAAAGAGGGTGTTTGATGGTCTCAGGTCATTCAGACCAAAATTTCTGCTGGTGTTCATGTGTTCACCTGTCTTCTACTGTCATCTGGATGTGTCATGAGAGCATTTTCTAGTTTTCTGCCTTTGGGTGCACCAGCATGATACCCTGTTACTTTTCTGCCCTTATGTTCCAGAGCTTGAGTAAGTTACCATGCTAAAAAAAAAAAAAAAAAAAAAAAAAAAAAAATCCAGATATCTTAGATTCTCAAAAATGTGTGCAATGACTTAACACTTCAGACTCAGAGCAGAAGGAATATATCTGTTTCTCCATCAAGAGATCACATTATGCAGAGAAGTGAAACTGGGTCAAATTTCTGGGCACTGTAAGTTTGAGCAGCTTCTTTGAAGCAAATGGACTTAGACCAATTAACACCAGCTAAGGATCTGCTTTGCTGAATTCCTGGTGAGTGCAAGAGGGCTGCCTAATGAGAATCAGTGGAGGAGGAACTGTAAAGGAAGGGATCTAAATAAATGGCAGACAACCCATCTACTCTACTTAAAATTGTTCTACCTGATGATATCAGTTAAGATCAAAGACAGGACAAGCAGGATATATGACAAATGCTCCTGGCTTGGGGAATTCTAGGGAAGAACTGTGGGCTTCCCTTCTCCATTGCCCCCTGCAGCTGTCTTTGCCCCAGTTATACTTCTAAAGGTCTCTCTTATTTTTTACAAGCAATGCCTGTGCTTGCTCCTGCCCTTGCTTTCATTTCTTCAGCTAGATGGGGGCATGGATATTCCATCTCTCCCCATCTCCACTGATTTTGCTCTCCCTAATGGCAAAGTTACAGGAGTACAAGTCTGGACTCTGTCTGGACTCTGAGGTGTCAAGTCAAGATGTTTGGTGGTAAATATGGATTACAGAGATCTGTTTGACATCTTAAAAATATCCAGATTATCAGAAGGTGCTTAGTAGTTTCTGGAAAAGGAGTTCCTTTAAAATGCTTCTGCTTAAGCACCCAAGAGCAGAAGGGATTTTGTAAAGGGCTGGCCTCCTTATCTTGTGCTGGTGTGAACAACTGCTCCTGAAGCTCGGCTGGGCAGTGTTGGGATGCTCTCCACATTAGAAGCTCAGCATAAAGGTAAAGGCTGAACAGGTGAGTAATAAAAACAAGGCAAGCCCATGTGCCTTGCAAATAGCAAGACAAGAGGTTACAGCTGTCACCAGAGCTTTTGCCTTGCAGTTACCTTCCCTGCATCAGAGACCTGGATCAGAATGTCTCTGAACAATTACCCAGAATATGGACAGGCAAGGGGGTAAAAAAGGGAAAGTTCCCATATCAAATGCCATCTTGTTGCTTTGACCAGTCACCTTTTAAATATTTATGTTTTATTTTTATCTGCGTATTAGTGAGACATTATTTGTGCACAGGCTGTTAAAAACAGTTCTAAGGGAAACACACTTCCAGCTGGTTTCCTCCTGTTTTCCATCTGCTGTGTGTATGTGTCTTTGGAGGCATTTAACTGTTTCTTGTCATGGTAATTGGTATTTTTTTCAGTCGTGAAGGTGGGAGGGGTGGAGGAGAGAAACCCTAAGGCATCTGTGTTTGTGCTCAGTTGATCTCAAAGAGATTATCCTGGTTATTTCCTTACAAACATTATGTGCTTTAAAAAATATGGGGTGGGACAGTGGTAGGGTACCAAACATCAGGCAAAAATTTTTTAAGAGTTAACTTCCCTAAATTGTATCTTTGTATTCTTCTATTTATGCATCGCTACTCTTTCCCCATTTAATCTTAAATATGTAAATCCTCAATTTATCTGGAATTACTTAGTGAAAGGCTGATGTGTGAGTGTGGCAGATTATAATATTCCATCGCCACCCCTGATCCTCTTTACCTCTTATTCTTTTCATAGCAGATCAAAAAAAGCTGTATGCATGCCACAAGAATATATTATTTTAAGAGACTTGGACTTAGAAATTGATTTCCTTGATGAGAAAAGGAAAAGTCTCCTTCTGACCTGAAGGGTCACTTCATAATCCTGTCACTCTACATCAAAAAGCTTTTTTTTTTTCTTTTAGTAGAAGATGAGAATATTTCTGAAAAGGAATTAATTTTTCAGATACAGTGAAAATGATGACTTAAAGAGACTTAGCAGATGATAGAGGGCTGTCCTATTCAGAATACATCTCCTGTGATTAGAACAAGCTCTGAATATATTTTAGGGTCAGGCAGTTTTAGATGGAGATTGGGATTTGTACTTTGGGATGAAACTGATCTTATATTTTTATCGAAGTACTTAAGGTTTAAGCTGTAGTCTTCTTTTTTTTGCAAAGGGATTTCACCAGGTTTTATAATGGGGATTGGTGCAAACAGCCAATAATTTCTGTGTATGGACTTTAGTTAATAGGATGTTTGAAATGAAATGACTTTCAGCACCAATAATTAGGCTCAGATACTAATGCTTTTCTTCATAGTACTTTTCTTAACAGAAAGCACCTGATACCAATGTAGACTTTCATAATCTATTTTATTTATGTAATTACTGAATATGTCTTAAGGAAATTCCTTTAAACAATATGCTTAAAAACCAGCAGTCCCAAATAGAGCTATGAATTAGTAAAATGGTGCTTCTGTACGTGTGCACAATGCACACAGGTGCTTATATTAGGTGTGATCATGTGTGGAGGTGTGAAATATTGGTTTAGAGATATATGCAAAAAACCCCATGAAATATACAATATATGACACATAGTTTAGGATTATAATATAATATAAAGCATAATATACAATATATAATTTAATATTTAATAGCAATATTTTAATGTATATGTTATTTGTGTATCAATTGATTATACATTGTATTTCTTATATATGCAACCATTTGATGCTTATATAATAGGAGCACTCAAAAGCTGTGAACAAGAGGCTCAAAACATTTTAAACAGCTTAAAAGCCTTTGTGCAGGTGCACTAATAAAACAAAAGGTCACTGTTCTGAAGACCGTAGAATTGCAATTTGTTTATATAGTGATAATTATTGTATGATACTGTGTATGTTTAACATAAGGTATATAAAGAGAAATGCAAATTCCCTTTCTGCAGATAAATTGGCTATTGTCTGAACTGTCTGTTAGTTGTTCTAATTGCTGGTCTGAAGGCAGCAGCAAAATATTGCCCACTGGTAAAACTGTTCTTGTGATGACGGCATGAAGTGCTAAAGTAAAAACAATTATTGAACAAAAAAAGATTGTTTTTAATATGAGAACTGTTCTACCAGGGAATTTTTTCTTGTTTTTCTAGGCTTTTAAAAATGGGTAATTGATGACTATTTAGTGAAGGTTTCTCGCTCATATTACTGGCTGCATTTGGAGATCGACATAGAGCTGTATCACATGTAAAAGCTGCAAAACTGAAGTAAATCCGTGGTTTGAGCTCTTGCTGGTGATTCCTGTATGAATCTGGCCCCTAAATGCTGATGATTGCTCCAAATTGTAACCAGAGGATCCCAACTGCTAACTTGGGTTGAATTGAATTGAAAAGCAGGGTTTTAGTCTAATAATCTAGTTTAGATCTGATACTCCCACAGGAGTCTGGCGAGAAGAGATGATACTTTTAATCACATTCACTGTGTTCAAGGTAGTGGCCGTCTGTGAGGATTTTGGAAATGTGGTGGAAGCCTTAATGTAAATATAAGGGCTGTGTCTACATCTAAAGCAGATAATACAGCCTTTACTAACAGAGAGTTAGTATTTCTTGAATTTTCTGAACCCTAGAAATATAACTCTAAATCTTAGAGTAATAAGTATGATTGAAATACAGTCGAGGGAAGTAGTGAGTTCCTCCAGGGCAAAACAGGAAAAATTATACTTTCACTCAGGAAAACACCAAAGCTTGACGTGCCCAGGTACCTGCTGGGGGAAAGAAGAATTCAAAACGGGGAGTCCAGGGGCAGATGTCTACTGTCAGCCACGTAGAACAGCGATTTTCAAAAGGCAGAGCTGTGTCTGCTTGGTGAATGAGAGAAAAGAAAAATCCCAGGGTGAAAACTGTTTCCTCTTGTACCCTTGGGATGAGTTCAGGGTGCACTGGCTTGCAGTTATTTTTCATTTCACGAGCTCTGCGTGCAGTCGGGCTGGAAGGGCTGCTGTGGGGCTGGGCGGCGGCGCGGCGGGGATGCTCCGTCCGCGCTGCGGAGCGCACCCATCACCATGGCGCTCACGTGCCCCCGGGCCGCGCCGGCAGCATCTGCCGCGGCCGCCCGTCCTTTCTTCCACAGCCGCCCCTGAACTCGATCCGCCCTGCCCTCTGCCTGACCTCTTCCCAAAGCCTCTCGCTCCCCGCTGCCCGGGCGCCCTGGCTCGGCTCCGCTTTTCAAACTCTCGCCCTTGGAAGTGCCTCCCCACCCTCCGCATTGGCTGCAAGACGGAGCCGGCGAGGAGCGATCTTGCCACGTGAACTTCCCTTTGTTTTTCCGTGCGCCCAAGACAGGCCGTCTCCCTAGTAACTTTTGTGGCACTACATGTGAAGGAGCTCATTATGTAAAACATGCATTTTCCTCCCTGCGAAAACTCCACGGAGCGTTCCGGCGGCTGCACGTTATGTGGGAATATTATCTACGCCGCAACCCTCTGTTTATCAGCTCGCACATCGCTGCACCGTGGAGCTGCTCTAAGGACTGCTGAAATACAAACTTGCGGCATTTGATCCCAGCGGAAGCTGGATGCGGCTGCTCTCCGAGCCACTTCTCAGAGCCCAGCCTTCAGAGGTCCTGTACCTATATTTGATCAAAGAATCTAAACCCACAAGTACAATGCATAAATATTGAAATGTAGCATGAAAATAAAATCCCTCCACCTCTCAGGACCGAGAATCCTGCACAGGATTTTCCTATTGTCTCAGCAGAGGGGAAAAAGTTGACTTCAAGAATGATTTGCAAATACCAGTTCCCTGAAAAGAAAAATGTGGGGCCAGTTCCATAGTTTCCGAATGAAATGTAACCTTCAGCCAAAAATTGAGCTGTCCGGGTTGACAACATTTGGGAAACTGTGCTTTTCTGGAGAGATGACTGCAGTGGCAAAGATAAACCGGCAGGAAGGTTTCTTTGGAATGATATGAATTTAATGAATCATATCCACATAAAAAAATTCCCAGCTGGTCTTAAATTTCAGGGAGATTTAAGTGATAAAAGATATTTTCCCTGTCCCTTTAGATATGTATTAGATATGAGAGGCCTTAGATAAGCCCTCCTGGGAATCAAGCATTCCTTTTTCTTCAATTTGTTTTAAAGAAAGAAAAGAGGCAGGCATGCTTCTGAGTCTCAGACTGGTATAATTAGTTATTTGCTGTTACAGGACTTTTAAAAATTGTCTATTCCTACTCTTTTTATATTAAATAATTTTCTTTTTTAAAAAAAAAACCCTAATGACAAACTACATGCCCCTTCCCTCTCTCCTCAAAAAAAAAAAAAAAAAAAAAAAAAAAAAAAAAAAAAAAAAAAAAAAAGAAAGAAAGAAAGATAATAGTTATGCTCATTTGCCTTCCTCCTTCCACCATCCTTGTGCAGGGCGCATCCTTTCCCCTATTAACATATTGATTTATTTAAATTAAAAATAATGATCTCCTTTCCCCTCGCATCCTCCTCCCAGCAGCAGAGTCTGTCTCTGATCCTTATTAACAAATTGATTGCAGTATTGGTGTCAGTATGGCTCATTTAGTAGCTCTTTTGCCTAAGGTCCAGAAGGTTGGAGGAGGGAACAGCTTCCACACGTAGCTGCTGGCCTGGCTCCAAGGCTGACACTGCTCGGGTAGAAGGGACAGCTGCTAGAGACAACATTTACACACTTAGTGGGGCCCCCTTTGGGTGGTGAGGATCTGGCTGGAAGTTGGAAACCCCACAGCAGCTCTTTAAAGTTGGTGTGAGGAAGCATCTCCACCGTGCCCCGTGTGTCTCCTCCTGACCTTCGTGCAGACGGAGTCCTCGCTGGTCCCTCACTGGTCCCAGGCGTCCAGTGCTGGCCCTTGCTGGATACAGCAGCAGCTGTGGGACACTTGCCTTGCCATACCAAGCACTAAGAGCTTGGGGATGTTGCAAGCCCTAAAGCTGCTATACAAACCTCGACCACCTTTTCTCTGTTGAAAACAAAGCTTCAAAATGTATCTTGGCCTTCTTGGCCCCATGCTCATTGCCCAGTTTTAGGGACAGCTCCGGTTCAAGCCCAGGGAAATGTGTGAAGCACTCCCAGTCAGTTCATCCTCATGAACTGAGGGTAGCATGGGGCAGGCATTCCCACTAATGAACAGAAGCTGGGGGGCTGGAAGGGTCAGCAGCTGGGGGTGAAAAGCTGCAGCAAGAGCTGCTTGTCTCCCAGCCTTTTTGTCTCTGGCATTTAGCTGCTCACACCAGGCTTGCAGCAGATCCTGCTGAAGGGTGAGATGTGCCTGCTCTGCAGCCCCACAGCCAGCGTCTGAGAGCACCCTCGATAATGTGAAGTCTGTCTTAATGACTCTGGGGGACTTGTGTCAACCTTTGTCACCTGCTGGCCTTCCTAATTCTACTTAGTGCTTGAGGGCTCATATTGCAGGGACATAGACCCAGAGCAGCCCCCCCGAGCCTTGCTGTTTGTAAGGGAAAGGAGGAATAGAAATGAGCCTGTGCTGCCCCATTCTGCAGCTGAGAAGTGGAGGTGAAGAAGGGTGGAGACACTTACTCAAGGTCACAAAACAAGACACTGGTTTCTCCTGCTAAGTGCCCCTACTTTGGGCCAGGAGCACCTGTTTCCAGCATTGTGCTGCCAGCTTTGGAGCATCTGCCTGATTCCACCCTGTTTTCAGTTAAGCCCTCAGGCTCCTGAAGTAGCCATGAAAACTGTGTTGTGGCCAGGACTTGTTTTATGATATCCACTTCCTCTGCACCTCTGAAGGGCAGCTGCTCCACAGCAAAAGCCCAAGGGAGCATGGAGGCTCAAGCCCAGAAGGAGGGAGATGGTTATTCTTGACATGTGCTTAGTCACCTAAAGCAGATGGTGTTGCTTCAGGTTCCTGATGGGATGACTTTCAGCTCCCAAAAACCTTTCAAGTTTGACCATGCAGACATGCTTGGAAGAATGTCAGATGAATACACATCTGTCCAAGACCTTTTATCAAACAGCAACATGAGTACAATTAAATTAACAAAAGGAGAGTTCACGATTAAAGCTGGAGCGAATGCATGGCTTGCTTTCAAAGAATGGCTGGAAAAATGTTCCCATACCAGGCACACAGGCCAGAGCAATTTCTTCACGTTTCATTCCATGAAGTTTTATATTCTTCCTGTTGCATTTTGAAATACACTGAAATAAGAAGAAATGCAAACTTTACAAAAACTAGTTATTGATCTTCTACATCCTTCACCATCTGCTTAGTTCCAGTGTCTAAAAATACTCAGTCCTTGCTCTTGCTCACATGATTGTTGAGAAAATGCTAGAGCTGGTAAATCAGAAAAGCACATTGTGTATTGGGGGGAGGGGAGTTCCATCAGGAAAATATGCTGTCTGAAGGGAAAAATACAGAAAAAAACAACCCAAGTCCTATACTTAAACAGACAAAAATTAAAGGAAAAAAAATCAATACAAATCAAACTGTAGGGAGAAAAAAATGAAATATACCTGTAATGTTACTTTCTTTTGAAAACTGGCTACACAAACTTGTGAACTGTACTGTACTTAAAAAATGTGTATTTGTTACATGCTTCAAAGAGTTGGGGAATATAAGATTCTTATTATACTTTTTTGAAAATTGAATCCAACTGAACAATTTATAGGTTAAAAATATTGAAACTGGAGAAGATATATCCACCTCCAGGATATAACAGCACAAGCACTGCCCAAAAAAGTGTATCTTGGGAAATTGTTGTAGGCTTAAAAAGCTGAAAGAGATTATCCTAATTTAGATTGAGAAACAAACATGCAGTATAGAGGACTCTGTCTGACTTCTAGGATGACTGAGATTCTGAGGACAAATAGCATCCATTTATTTCAGTGGGAACTGTATTAATAAATTCCCAGCTCAGCTTTAAAAACCTCCATTTCTCTCAGGGTTTTTGTATGGTGCCCACAACTACAAAACCTAAACATGGCTCAGAATAAATTTCATCACCATATGGAGGTCCCTAGTGAAATCAGCTAGATCATTCTCTGTTAGTTTGTGAATTGCTGATTGGAGTTTGAATGTGAACCCTCTGTCATGGGCTTTATGTGAGTCTCAGGGATGAGGAATTTGCTATTGTTAGAACAGATAAAAAGAAAAGTGGGATATGCTGCCATGTACTATTTAATGAATATTATTTACCTATTTATCCAAGCAGCCCTTTTGAGGTCTGCTGACATCTGTCACCCAAGGTGACTTTAAGAGGATAAAAAGGAAAATTTAAAAAAAACCACAAACTGGGACTAAAAAAGGAAGATTTAAACCAAAACTTCCTGGAGATGATCTGCGTGGAGGAAGAAATGTGGGTATGTCCTTCCTTCAGTGATTCAGGAAATGCAGCATTACCAGATACATTCTGTGTGTTTTAAGGGTCCTTTATTTTTGAATCTATTAAGTAGCAAACATGAATTGCCAATACCAAAGTAGAAAAACTGTTGGTTTATTTAATCTTATAACATCTTTGATGCTGATCACCATCAGAAGGGAGGGCACAAACCCCCCATAATTTGCCTACACGAAGTCCTTTTCCTCACCTGCAGACCTGGTTATCTCATGTTAGACTATGAAGAAGCTAATTATACACCCAAACCCCCAAATCTCCCCTCAGTTCATCAGAGGTCACCCCTGAAGCTCTGAGGGTACACCAGAGCCAGACAGGAATTCTCGGATGGAAGAGATCTTTGTCATAAAAAGCCAAATTGTTGGAACCAGAGTGTTTCTTGGAACCAGGCGGGTTTGGGGCCCTGCCAGCAGGACGCAGGCAAAGGTTCCCCTGAAAGCCTTCCTGCATTCCAGGAAGGCTTCCCCTGCTGGGCTTCCAGGAGCCACAGATCCAGGGCTTCTCCATCACTTGGACCACTCTGGAGCTGGATCCCTCCTGACCCCCAGCTCCAAGGATGCTTGCTTCAGGTTCAATATCCCTAAGGCCTGCAGGCTTCCCATCACAAGGCTGGGAGCTGCAGAAGCCAGTTGGGGGTGAGGAGGTTGGGTATCCTGGAAAAGGGGAAAGCTGGAACCTTTCTTGTCAGGCCCATTTAACCAAATGCCATGGTTTCCCTCTCCAAACCTCCCTTCTAAGGCATATTTTGAAATGTCTGTTCTGAAACAGAGAAAGAGCACCTCCTTCACCCAAGTTCCCTAAAGTGATGCTATTCCAGTTGTTTGAACTCGTGATCTTGGGTGTAGTTGTGCACAGAAGCTTACAACAAACCTCAGATTTGGTCCTACTGGGATGCAACATTTGGCTCTTGGCCTAAGTAAGGAATGTCATAAAAAGTAAATAAAATACTAAATATCTAGGTTAGGGCTAGGCTTAATTAGGGATTGAAGAGTGTATCCAGGAGCTCAGCTACTTGAGCTTCTGAGTGCCCCTTCCCCAAAGGGAAGTGATGGGGTAACTAACCATCCAAGTTTTCTGGCTAAGCAGGTGGGAAAAAAAAAAAATGACTCTTGGAAGTTCAGTAGATGAACTAATTACCAGCAAATGATTGCCTGGGGTTGGACCATTTATTATCTCATCAGCATTCAGTGCCACTTCCATAGGATGAAGGAGAAGGAAGAAGAAGAAGAAGAAAAAAAAGCCCAGAAACATGAGAAGGAGAGCAGATGAAAGGACAGCAGTTAGAAGGAAAAAAAATGCTTCTTAACTCTACTCTGTACTTTTTCTCTCTAATAGACCCCCCTCCCAATCCACCCTAAGTAGAGCAACTGGCAAGTAATGAATTCTGCAGGGATGGATTATCAGCAGCATGCCCTGAGATTTCTCACTTTGTGCTTGACTAGATATACACATTTTAAAAAATACATATGTATATACACACAGAATGACAACTTTCAGCTCACCAGCATTTCTCAGGACTTTGTTGCATCCATTGGCTGCAAGAATGGGTTGAATTGACATGAAGTTTCCATCTAGACTCTAAGCAAGATGTGCTTTGGACGCTGGTTTTGCTAGCACAAAGGTCTGCTTCCTGGAACTGAAGACGCCTCCTGGAACCACACCTGGGACATTTGGAAACTTGGATTTGCCTGGGGATAGTCACAGCTGAAATCTCAACTCTGCTACTGTATGAGATATTAAATATCTTCTCTCCTTGCACTGTGTCTTTTACCTTGGAGGTGGTCTTCCCCAGATAAAGCAGGATGCTGGCTCAGTGGAGATTGATGGGGAAAGGCTGCAGCCATCAATGTGCTCACTCTCCTTGCAGCTCCTGTGGGTGTGCCTGCCTGCCTGGTAGCACTTTTCTCATCTCTCTGTGCATGCTGTGGCGTTCCAGGAACTTCTGCCCTTTCCTTTTGGTGAGGTTTTCTTTCTCTACATGAAGCAAGCCAAGGAAGCGATGCCTTGCAGGGAAGGTGCTAGCAAACCTGGCTCTTGCTTCTAGTACATTTTTAAAAAATGAGAACATCCTTCCAGTAATCCATGTTTGCATTAGATGGAAATGTTTTGGCTTCCCTCCTGTCCTTGAAAGCCCAGTGGTGTGATAGGAATTTGGGAAATGCAGACTCTCAAAAGTAATGTAAAGAACAGATCCACCTATTCGAATGCAAATTGCTAAAGAAGAAAACAAGGGAATTATTTTCTCTACAAAAACAAACAAAACCCCAACAAAATAATTAATTATTTTAAATTCAGGACTGCATCCTACATTTTTTAGATTATTTTTCTGTCAAATTTCTAGATTGCACTATCTCCAGATTCCCTTGTCCTGCTGGGACGCTTATTGAAGAGAGACTGAAGGAATTTTCTGTCAAAAGATTAGTGTCACACATGGGGCTGTCACTCCAGATCTTGTGGGAGGAACAAACCTCCTCCCTGGATGATTGCAAAAGTTGATAGTAACATCTGAAGAGAAGCCAGAAAACCCATGCAAGGAAATCAAATGCACACTGTGAGCAGTGCACGTTTCTGCAGTCTTTTGAGCTGCCTTGGGCCAGCTCAGCCCTGTTCTAAGACACTTCCACCTCCAGCTGCTAATGCGGGATGTCCATTTACTCTAAGGACACTCCAGTGTGTGTGTGAAGTGCCCAGCAGCTTCTGGGTGCTCAGCATGTGGGCAACTGAAGAAATGTAAATGGCCACAGACCTGTTGCTAGTCAGGGTTATACAACTAGTTTTTAAACCAGAAATTCACACTCCCAATGTTTTGTCTCGTACACACAAACTGTAGGGGAAATGACAACTGCATCTTTTCTACACAACACTCCCAAGCCTCAAATAAGGTAGGAAATTCTTTCTCATACTGCTCCAGTATAAGAACACAGATTTCAAAATTTGGAGGTGAGAACTAAGAGTTTGTGTGGTGAGACTGATTTTTCACTTTCCCTTTAATGCTCATCAAGCATCCAGAAACTGTGGGCTGAGCATGGCAAGAATCCTGATATCAAAATAAGCAAAGCTGTTGCTTGTTGCTGCTATGAACTGCATGCACTGTGTAAAGAGGGGCTGTTAATCTTGGACATAACCACAGTTACACCCATCTTCACATTGAAGATGCCTTTTGTCTTTGCTGGAGATGTACCAACAAAGGCTTGGTTGGGCATCCAGTCCTCCTGTAGCTCCAGGAGTCTACAGCCTTTTTTTTTTTTTTTTTTTTTTTTTCTTTAAACAACTGGTGATAAGACAGACACAATCCTTAAACCAGGAATATCCTCAGAATTAGAGGATGTTCAGTAGAGCAGCTCAGGTATTGTACACTAAAGGCTAAGGTCAGTGTATATGGGCTTCTTTTAAAACACTGAATACTTGTCTTCTGTGACTGCTTCCACTGTTCTACAGGTAATTATTTTGCCCCATTTTTATAGTATTCAAAGAGATGGAGGTCGAATATTTTGCTTCAGTATTTTTTCTTCTCTTGGCCTCTGCCTCTTGTGTTTTTTGTACCTTTATTGCCGTTTCCTACCCTTGTAATTTTCTCAGATGATCAGTAGCTGTTTCCCTGAAATGTCTTAGCCCTCCTTACCACAGTCACACCTCCCCCCAGGTGATTAGAAGCACCACGGCTCTACAGCTATAGGGTATACTCTTGTGGTCTGTGAGTAGATGGTATTTGTGTGAATTAAGAAGGTGACTTGACTGCTGTCTGGGGCGTCAAATCTTCTTAAAATAAAGACTGACTTTAGGAAGAAAAATACTGCAGTGTGGCATGTATATAATCTTCCTTGTTGACTATGAAAGGTGGGCTAGTTTTTACCCTTGGACTCTGCCTTTGAAAGTACCCGAGAGGTACTGGAGCCGGGAGAGGGAGAGACGGGTGCTCAGCGCCTTTCAAGAACCGGTCATCCCGCAGTGGCAAAGACAGTAATAAGTGAAGAGTAGAGGTCCCTGAGATGGAGTAAAAAAGATTTTCCTTCAGCCGCAGGGCATCCCTGCTGCCTGCCGGGCCATCCCGCTTGCCCGCCCGCCGCGCTCGGTGTCGGCGGGCGCTGCGCTCTCCGCCGCAGCCGCTGGGTGTCAGTGAGCCTCTGGTTTAGCGCCCGGCCGCGAACGCAGAGCGCCGCGGCCGCAGCCTGCCCGCGGGATCGCTTTCGAAGCCGCCACTGTCATTTAGAAAGTTATTTCTCCCCCCTCGCTTTTCCTTCTTCTTCTTATTGTTCCCTCTGTTGGAAAATATTGAGATTAGATTTACACTTAAGACGGCAATTTTGCAGCGACGGCAAGGTTTTGAGCTTAAAAGACAACCAAACAGACCAAAATACGCACAAACAGACTCAGAAACGATGATTTTAGTATTTAAAATGTTGTTTTGAAATGTAATTTAACTCTGGTCTGGTCAGATCCACCGACTGATACTCTAATCCCAAGTGAAGCTTCTCGTTGATTTAAGAAGCTCCTGTTGGGCTGTTTTCTGGACAGAGAAGAAAAAAACAGAAAGTGGATAGCTTTTTCTTTCAAGAGTTGAAAGCAGCACTCGTTTGAGGTTTTAAGAAGATTTAGAGAACGGGGATTGATCTGCTAACATCAGAGAAGAAGTCTGGTAGCAAATATCAAAACTTCATAGAATTCTTTACCACTGACAGATATTATTGACTATCACCTTTCTGGGCTGACAAACCCACCCATTGCTTATTCACAATTTTTAGTTGCACAAAAAGTATTCTCCAAGTTTGACCATGAGTGGCATAGAATTAGAAATAAAATTCCACCTGCCTCTGTAAAAACCTCACTGAGAAAAAGCTTAGACAAGTAAAGGAGCTGCTTCATCATAACCCTTCAAAATGTGCTGAGCCTCAGCTACCTGTAATACTACCTGATAATAACATGCAAAAACCTGGGTATCAAACACCTGACCCGACCTTGTTGTCACCTGGCAAATGTCAGCACATAACAGAATTTCCTTAGAGCAGTCCCAGGGAGTTTTCATCACAAGGCCAGGTAAAGGAAGAGAAGCAGGGGAAACAGTCACTGTCAATGAAGGAAAGGGTTTGAGTGTTGCTTCTCCCACTGAAGACTCTTTGAGGAAACAGCCGTGAAGCTCAAAACCTTTTGAAAGGGCTATTTGGAGAGAAAACCACTTCCAGCTGCCAGATTATATGAAGGTGAAGCCCTATATCTAACTCTGCAGATGTGTTCAAATTGTGGCTTTTGTGGGAAGGGGTAAGACAGAGAAATAGATTGCAAAAAGCAGACATTTTTCTTATTGCCATCTTTGATTCACATAATTGTTATTTGAATTCTAGTACTATATTAAAAGCAGTGCTTCATGCTTATGTCATCTCAAAGGATCTCAAGCAATTTATTAGAGACTTTACATCCATAGGAAGTGATTTACCCTTTGTGGTAATGCAGTTACCTTTGGAGTGAGAAGCAGCAACTGTTTGAGATCACACAGCCACAGTACCTGATAATTTAGCCTTGGACATTTCAGTGTCATGTGGAAATCATAAAGGGGAATTCAGAGAAGTGGGAAGTCATTTCATAACTGAGGAGGAATGTGGCAGGTAACACCCTTGCCCCAAGAAGTGAAAGAGCCTTTAAAAGCCATCAGTTACAGCACACTGCAAACACTACAAACTCCTACTGAATTGCAGAAATCTGTAACATTTATATTTTCATTAGAGGATTTTTGTCCAAGTTCTGGCCAGAGAAAAGTCTTTTGTAACTTGTGAGAGCTGTCAAGATCAGAGCCCCAGGTGGTAAAGCTGCAGGCCATGTTTAATAGTTAATGCTGAACAATGTTATATTTGTATCCTGTTATTCACATGCTATTGGAAGTTTGTGTTTTTTTTTAAAAAACACACGGTTGAAGACTGGATGAAACCTCAAGATAGAGCTTCTGATGCTTAGCCTATATTTTGAAGCTCTGGAGAACATTTGTGTATAATCTTGAATGTTCCAAGCAAATGTTGTCAGCTCTACTTGATGAGATTATAATTTCAAAGTCTAACTTTTGTTTTGCTCAGAAATATGTATCTTGGCTGCAATGCGGAGTGCACATTGTGGATGCAAGGCTGAATTTTCATTTGGGTTTGCATGCATGATTCCTCTTGATTTAGCTGAAGCTGATCATGCATCTGAGACTACCGGAGCTGAGAACCTCAGCTGTGGTGTCACTGACCACAAAATGCTTCTTCTTGGGCCTTCAGTTCACCCTTCCAAGATGTAAAGGGATCAGTTTAGAGCTCTTTTTTCTGAAGCAGTGTGCTTATAAGGAAACATACAACAGGACAGACTGAAAACTGCTTTGGGCTGAGAAGGACCCCATTTTCTGCTGACAGAATCACAGGGTTTAGGAAGAAATGTGATGAGACGATCCTCTCCTTTCATGTGCATCACTTGAATTGGCCACTTGGCAATTTATAACCTTGGCAATATCCCTTCCCCCCCCCCCCCCCCCCCCTTCCCCTATCTAGAAGCAAGGCCCTGCTTTCCAAGAAGTGGCTCAGCACTGGAAAATGTGGATAGCCCAGGTGCTATGCTAATCAGATAGATGCTATTTTGGGGTGGGTGGGTAGGTACAATCTGCCATTCAAAGTGTATATGGATGGCAGGAACTGGCTGGCCATGAGTAGTTGCACCTGCATGTCTGGGAGATCAATATGATTGTAAATGCTCCTCTAGTCCCATGGAACAAAAGTCCCTGTCTCTCTCCCTTAATAACCACAGAAGTGTACATCCACAGGAAGAGATATCCCATACCTAGAGAAATAGAACCAATAACTTGGGGGAAAAAGAAGGATCCATTACATTTATTTTACAAATAATGAGACTATCAGAAAAATGGCTGCCTGTGGAGAGTCAAGACTAAATCACAGGTCTTGAGATTCCCTTCTTCACTGAGTTGTATTTATGTTTTTTTTACAGACTCTGATATCTCTGATTTATTATGTACACTAGCCTTAACTCTTATAGTTTCCCCCCCTTTTTTTTTTTTTCTTTTCACCATTTCTTTCTTTTTCTCCCCGTAGCTATTTTTTTGAAGCAGACCTAGGGAAGTCCATGTTGGTAGCAGACTTGGAAATTGATTTTAAACATAAATTCCCATTCATACCCCACATAAGTTTATTTATTTATTCATTTTTTTAGATCTATATTTTTTTCCAGTTCAGAACAGTGTAAATAGCCCCAATGAACCTTGAGGGCTCTCATTTGCTTAGAGAGATTAAAACAAGCTGCGAAGTCTCAAAGCACATGGGGCAGAAGGTACAAAATATACTTTAACTAGGACTGGTCAAATAATTCATCCCAGATTGTTTATGAGACCTGTTGTGCTTTTTTGTTTTTGTGTGGCTTTTATACTTGTATTTAAGTATTGCATTTTGTAAGCAAACCTACAGCTTGGTCTACAACTTGTTCAAAAGCTGGGTATTTTGGAGTATTTGCAATTGCTCAGCTCTTTTATGGGATTGATCAACTAAATCATACTGTGTTGTTTTTTTTTCACAGAAGCAATTTTTGCCTATTTGCATATAATACACAATTTCTTAATTCTATGAGAAATAAATTTCATTTCAATGTGAATGATTATAAATACCCCTCTATTACTGGGATTTCCACACAAATTCACCTAAACTGGCATTCATGGTGTTTTTTACTGCTTGCAAGAAAGGGTAAGTCTTGCCCACCTGTTTACCGCTAAGGAAAGAGAGGGTATGTATCAGTCAGGAAAGCAAATCCATGAATGCGGCAGCACACACTGCACATGTTTTAGAAGCTCTTTGTTTTGCATTAAACTAATTTTTTTTTTTCTCATTGGCCAGTTTACTGTGCAGTGGAAGTTGCACACAGATTGTGTCTAATGACACCATGATCTGCTAGTCCATACAGTTGCTTCATGGATCAAATCCTTTCTGAGTGTATGGGGTGGGATTATTTAGTATAAAAGCATATAGGGAAAACACCCTTGAGCCACATTTTCTGAACAAGATCTCTGTCTCTCTCTTTCTCTCTCACAGAGAATGACTCTCTGTTCCACTTCCCCTGTATTATCTTACCTACACAGCTCCTTGGGAACTGCATGGCTGAGCAAGGATGCTTTGCCGCTCAAACAAAGCCTGGCATTGTCCAAGGGGCAGACGCACAAATCTGGACCTCGCCCCTGGAAGGGAGCAGAGTGACCCTGAACCCGAGCTCCCCCAAAAGCAAAATGCAGCAGCCATTTCTCTGACCTAGGGTTTGTTCAACAGCCCCTTCTGAGAGATGTTAACCTCCAGCTTGTACTACCACACGTAGGTAGGTAGGTAGAGGCTGAACAAAAATGTCAGAGCAGAGCTCCTGTTGGTTGCGTGGAAAAAAAGGGAATGAAGTTGGTTTGTACACTTTAACTTTTGGAAAACCTCAGGCTATGGGTGCTGGAGCAATTCTTTCTGTGTATCCCTGGCTGACTGTGCTCAGCATAACCCTGAAATCTAACAAATGCTGACCTTGCTCGTAAAAGCAATACATTGTTTTTAAACATTAGTTTCCTATTCCTGACAGATAAGTTGAAAAGTTAACAATGCGCTAAGGCTGTAAAATGTTGGCCAGAGTTTCAATTTCACCTCTGTTTAACTTTTTGTCAACAGATTGGCATTTTCCTCCCCATTCAGAACAGTTGGGTTTTGCTTTCAGCACTGAGTAATAGCTCTTAGATGCTCTCTCACACAGAGATTTGAGTTCAATATTAAAGCATTGATAACACTCTTATTATCAGAAAGACATGGCCTATGGGCTCAGAGGGAATCTAAAACAGCTCTTTCAGCGCAGTAAAAGAATAGCTCTACATTATGTGACATGAAGTTCCCAGATATATTACTTAACCAGATCACGGCATGCTAGCAGATTCAGGCCCATGCAGGCCTGCTAAGTCTTTCTGAAATTACTTGCTTTCAAGAAAACAGTGCCCCAGTGCAAGATATCGTTGCTAACACACTGAGCATAAATGACTGCTCCTGCAAGTTAAAGTGCGCAGCCAATACTCCCTGGGAGAGGCCGTGTTGGTTCAGCAGGGTGACAGAATCCTGCCGCTGGGATTTCAAGAGTTAACGATGTTAGCTGGGGGCTATGTTTCAGTCGCTGTACTTTGTGCTGTGCTGGGTTTAAATGCTGTTGAATCTAAGTTAAGGGCAGTGCTGAATATCAGTATATCTACTGAGCCAAGGAGATCCATTTATTTTTAATTGAATTAAATTGCTCACAAAATGAAAGTAGCATACTTTCATTAATATTTCATTACTTACAGTGTTAAACAATGATCACAAAGAAAACTTTGCTGGTGTCTTTTCCATCTCTGATTTTTTCTGTTACTTTATTGCATGAGGTGGTCCTGTCGGCCTTCCTGTGATTTGAATGTTAAATGCTACTAAGGCTGAGTGCTACTGCTGGGTTTTGTAGGCTGAGGAACAAACCTGAACCTTGGTACTGAAGCTGCTGTGGAGCTACAACTGAGGAAGGAAGAGTGGGAGATTTGCTGCCAGGTCAAAGAGAGTGGTTTTTTCTTCACAAAAAAAAAAGGGGTTCACCTTAGCACTAGGCAGAAAGTCATCCATAGAAACATCAGTATCTCATCTGGAGCAAGAAAATACTGTCATGGCTACTGCCATTACTCTTTATTATTTCAGTGAGCTCTGTGGTTGGTGGAGGTAAAAGAAAAAGATGTAGCATTTTCTTTCCAATCCAAAAGCAAAAGTTAAGCATGGTTTAGATATCTGTGAAATTAAAACCAGGCTCTGCTTGCACATTGCCAAAGAACTGAGTTGCTGAGGGAGTCAGTTATGCTTAAAATTTGCATTGCAACTCTTAATTTCATACTATGAATGTGGCCCATTGTTTTCCTCAGTGAGGTGCACTAGATGTGTATATATATTCTTTCACCTATTTGTGTTAAGTCCAGCCAAGTATTTATGCAAAAAGGCAAGGTATTGCGATCACAGCAGAAATCACCATGGATGTTGCAGATCTGGCCAGATGGGTAAATTCCTCCGTATGTTTCCTGTCTTTCACAGCAAGCAAATAGCAAATAAAAATTACTAGAGACATTGAAGGTTCACAACATTTATTTTTGTGTATAGTGTTCTATTTAACATCATCCACTTCAGACAGAAATGAAACAAGTCCTGAGACTTGAGCTCCAGAGGTGTGAATGGTCTAGCTGCTTGTAGTGATGCTGGGCTGGTTTATCTCAGTGTGGCTTTCGGCAGCACCGGATGATTGAACTGAAGCTATAACTTTGAGGACTAAATATGTATTTGATACACTTTCAGTCAAGACTAACTCCTCTGTTTTTCACAGCATAGCCTTATATCACTCATAGAAAAGGTAACGCTATTAAACCAGAGCAAGGAACTATAGAAAATATCTTCTAAATGAAGATGACTTGGTGTTTTCTCCTCAAAAGCTGTCTGTAACTTACATGCTGCATAAGAAATTACTCAGCTTCTCATTGCCATGCTGACTGTGTCTTCTTGGTTCAGAAAGCACTTCTGGTTGGAAATGACAGACCTGCTGTTTCAAAGCCACATTCAGATTGTGAATTCACTGCCCTTTTGTGGGCAGTGTATGTCATCTATTAAGGTTTAGGTCCATCTTCTCTCAGGCTCACTTTCCATGTAGCTTCAGGTGCTCAGATCTTTTGAAGGTGTAATCTTTCTCTGTCTTGAAGGAAGGAAATGGTAATTCCTTGAAGGTCCCATTGGAAAATGAAGAAATCATAAGAGAAGGGAAAAATGTCAATAAGACACTTCAAGTAGCACGTTTCCAGGCAATCATGCTACTTTTAGTGTGTTAAAGTCAGTTGGCCTTTGGACAAATGCCTCGTCATAACACCACCCGAGGTGTGTGATAATCGCCAAGAAATGCTCTACCTGTCATGTCTTATTGCTTAAATATTTATGCTTATGACATTTGATTCCTACACTCTATATGTCATCAGAATGTTTCACTCACAGTAGATATGTCATCACCCACCAGGAACAGCTGACACTAAGGATTAGAACACTTTCAAATTAAAAATCTCTAAACAAAGAAATGACATGCTAGTAATTGTCTGGGGTAGTATAAATCAAATATATGATGATATGAACTAATAGATTTATTACATTAAGCTGACCCAGCCATTTAATTTGATGATTCCTGTGCCTCGCTTAACTCTGTGAGGAAAGCAGAGAAAGAATAGGACTTGTGTTAATGGTACTTCTTATTTTGGTGAAGGTCAAGGAGTATTTCCTCTCAGTACCACCCTGAGGAGTCAATGGGGAAGAGTACAAATTCCATGGCAGAAATTGCTAGAGGGAACTAAGTGTGCAAAATTAAATCCTCCTGCCAAGCAGTTTCTATCTTGAAAGTTTGTTTTAAAATGTTCCCAGTACAATGTTGGGTGACCCTCAATAGGAGAGTGGCATCAAATAGACAATAGATTTCCAGCTACTCCATACAGGACAAATCCCAAACTTTTGGGTAGAAGAGATGGTGCTCCTGCCCCTAGCCCATGTTTTCCTGCTGTAGGTCAGGAGGAAGAGATGCCCATCCTCTGAGCCTCCAGCTGTGCCCAGGGCAGCAGTCCTGCCTCCAGGGAATGTCTAGAAACCCTCAGCTGGGCAGGGATGCAGGGATGCAGCAGAGGTGTTCAGCCTTCAGCACTGTTCTAGCAGCTGCTCTTGGTCTCTGCTGAGGCAACCAAGGGTGCAGCCATTCCACAACTTAGGTATGGAGCCATGGGCTGCCAGCTGGATCACCCTAGTGCCAGATGTTTTTAATTGGATAAAAAAGCTGAAATGCTGATATTTTCTAATGAGCCACTATATATGGATGCTGGTGCCCTTCACTGAGTAGAGTCAAAGCTGGTCAGTTATGTGTTTGAAGGCAGGGCTGCTGCTGGCATCAGGAGCCTCCCTTTAGACCAAGCACTCACAAAAAGTACAGTCTCACCTCTCTCATTAGTGCAGGGTGTGCACTGATCACTGCAACTAATCCTCTGATTGTATTCAGACATGCTTATTTAGGGTCTTTTTCTCTCTTGCATCCACCAATATTGATTCTAAACTAGGACATGGACACAAGCAGAATGAGAGTATAAGCTCATGCCACATGTGAAAACACACAAATTGAAATAGATATGTGACTGAGATGGACTGAAGATGCATAATTTCCATCTTAACTGTTCCTCTGCCATTTCTAGTCCAGAAATTTAAATTTTAAATTTAATAATAATGTTTAATTATTTTAAAATAAACATTATTAATCAAAACATTAGTCACTAGTGAAGGATAAAACCAAGTAGTTCTAATACTTTTATGCTTGAAGAATGTTATCAACTAATAGCTAGAGACTAATTTCTAGCATTCTTCAAGCAAAATTTTCCCCTCAGAGCTATGTGGCAGAACATGCTCTGGGACAATGTGCTCTGACTACATACATATAGTGCCCTTTGATATTAATGGGGGAATCCAGAACACTGGATTTGCTCTATGGCTCTAAGTGAAGGATTCTTCCTTTTGTGTCAGAGTCGCATGTGTCAGCGCTTTCACTCATGGATTCTGTACATCTCCCTCAAACCAGCCCAAATAAAGCCGGCACCATGTGATCTGTCCTGGCACTGGCTCAGCAGGGTGGCATTGAGCAGCTATATATATCTGGCACAATGTGGCTTGCACACTGCGTGTGGATTTGCTCGCCCCAAGAGGCCCGGCACACCCACAAACGACGGGCAAGCAGTCGCCCACAGCCACCGGCGACAGTAGGAGTGACTGCCTTCCATACCTGCTGCTGTGCACGTGCCCCTCCCACTTATAAAGTTATCAAATGGGATACCCTTCTCTCTAATAAAGGGGTTATCTGAGGGGAGGGAGGGGACGTTGTTTTGGCTGGAATTTCACAAGGCACAGGTGGTACAACCAGCTGCAAGATCTTTAGTTCTTGTTGGCTGTACACCAGCTCTTGGTCTTTTCATAGTTCTTTCACTGGTAGTGAAGGAGGAGGAGTGGCAGGAAGGGACAGTGGGCCCTTGATGATGTTGTTCAGCATCAGCAGCTGTCTCAGGTTGGCATTAGGCTCTGGAACAGTTCCTCAGGAGGTGTTTATGCTGAACCGTTCCCTGGTGACACTGGACGCGATAGCAGAAATAGTAATGCAGCGAAATGCTTACTGAAAGGAATCCATGCAAAAGTCTGCCCCATCTCTGAATTTCCCTGTGCAAAACCATCTTTTACTTTGTAAGCTGCCTGGGGTGCTACGACAAATAGGTATTTCTCCATAGCAAAGGATAGATTTTTCAACCGTTGCTTCCCCTGAGTGATACAGCACAAACTGTGGAAATGGACACAGCCCCCAAGCATATGCCTCTAATTAACCAGTTATTTCTGAGGCTGCTGAGAGTGGAAATTACTGGAGATAAGGGGCCAGATCTCGGGTTTGCACAAGATGGCATGTTCCTGAGAGAATAGAGAAAAAACCCAAATAATGTCAGGATGTGGAATTAGGAAGAATGCAAGCTCACAAGAAGGGAAAACAGTTTAAAGAAAAGAAATGGTTTAGGGAAGAACTAGGAGGAAGCTGGCAGTTGCTTCTGCAGAAAGCTGGGGGTTTCCCAAGAAGTACAAGAATTTTATAGGGATAAGACTAAAAACTTGAGTGCAAACAACACAGGGACTATTTTTCTCAGGCTTCTATATTCTACCCTTCTTCATGTCTCAAATGCCTGTGGAGATCACAGGAGCTTAACTTTGATGGCAGAATATCTTGAGAAGCTGTTTGTATGGGAAGCCCTGTTTGATTTCTCCCTCTGTTAGCGTGTATACGGGTATGCTCTCAGAGGGCTTCTTGAAAAGTTCCTTTGAACTTTCATAACACTTTTTGACCATAGAAGTATGAAATGTAAGGGACTTCCTGGAGGTCATCTTGTTCAGCCTCTGGCTCAGTGCACAGCTATTAGTAACTGGACAAATAATGTCACATCTGTTTTTTTGGTTTTTTTTTTCTTGATGAGTCTTGAAAGCCTGCATGGACTGAGATACCAGCTCTTGGGTAGCTTGCTCCTGCACTAGGAATTTACTCCTCAAGTGAATAAGTGCTCTTTATTGTCTATTCTGAATCTTCTGGGCCACAGCTCATGGTTATGTTGCTTGGAACGGAAAGAAAATCTTTCCAAACATTAAAGTGGTTGACATAAAGAGCAGTTCTTTAATGAACCTTTCAGGTGCACAAAATATAGCTATGCACACTCATGGCATCAGATTATCACCATTTTATAAGTTTAATTAATTAGTATGTCTAGCAAGTAGATCTAATAGGAGACCAGTTATCCTGGGAACCCACCCTGGGACCTGTCCTATTGGAAAGACTCCAAAGGGTTCTTCGCCCTATATTTTGTTATGTCTCCCAAGTGCTGGTGTAAAACAAGATGTCCTTGTTAGAAATTCTTTTCTTGGAAATAAGACTAAATAGAATTTCAAGAATGTGACATAATGTGATAGAAAGGGTAATCTACTATTCTAAAGTGTAAGTAAATGCAAGAAACTATACATCTATAAGTTAAAAATCTACAAAACTACAAATAAATAAAAATACATATAAAAAGCAAAAAAAATCTTTGGGCATCAGTTATTGCTCCTTGTTTTACTGTCACTCCCAAGAAAAGCAGCTCAGTTGTCCTTGTGACTACCCTTCCAACACTGACTTTGTGACTACCCTTCAAATATTGACTAGAGACCTCCCTTCCCAGCCTCCTCTTTACCTTCTTAATCGAGACCAGTTGCTTCAATCTTTCTTCAACACTCATGTGCTGATGATTCTGGTCTCCTTCTACTGGGGCCTTTCCAGTTTCTCAATATCCTCTTTGACTTCCAGAGTTGAGAGAGGTGATACTCCAGATGGGCCTAAATAGAAGGGGATGAAAACTTCCCTTGGTCTGCTGGTTGTGCTCTTAACATAGCTTGGTATGGGCTTTGCCTTATGTTTCCTTAGAAGAGGGTAACTACTAAAAGTAAAACGTTTAGACCAGTGATATTTGGCCTTCTTTTCATGGCCATGCTGTAGAAGACTCTCAGCAGTGAGACACAGAGCTAACAAAGAACAGATCTGGGGAAAGCAGTTTAGAATATTTTACACTGATTTTCTGAAATGGGGACATGCTTGTGTACCATGAGCAAGCAAAATGCAAGTGACTGCTAACAAAGTGAAACCTGCTGAAGCCACCTCGACACTTCAGAAAATGTGGCCCCGGGTTCGCCTCAGTCAGCTGTCTTTTTTCTGCTCTCGTGTGCATAATGTATTGTGGAAAGCCAGATAAGAGCATTTATTCAAATCCAGCAAAAATAAAGCTCTTCTTTCTCTGCTAAAACAGGTTTAGATTTGTATCCTGCAAACTGATACAAAAAGCCTTGCTTCTCCACACAAGAAAAGCCCATCCCTGGGAACACTGAATATACAGAACGTGTGAATAAAAAGAGGGGATGTAGCATTTGTGAGATGCTTGTGACAGCCACTCGGCAAATGAAACACATGTATTATGACAAAATCACAAACTGCTGGCTTGGCAGATTCCCTGGGAACGGGTGGGGAAGGTGATAGCTGCTCGAAAGTCAGAGAAAGGATCAATATTGAATAAATCAAAACAAATATGTGATAGGTTCTGAGAATGATATAAAAATTAAATACCAGTGAATTTGAGGCACGAAAATATCCAATTACTGGGCTAGTGCTACAGTCACTGTCATACTGAGAAAAGGGGGAGGGCAGAATGAAATTACTGAGGGGGTAATGGATGGAAGTAGTTTTGAAATTTATACACAGAGCCCCTGTCAATACACTGAGCACAGGAAGATACTTCCTACTGCTGGTATTTTATGGATAGAGAAGTTGAGGCACAGACCACAGTTCTTTTATTTGTCCTGGTCCTCCATTGGAGTCCACCACCTGTTCCCTTTCCCTCTGCTATCGATGCCTCTCCCAGTGTTTCACAGTGCTCGATTACAACCTGGATTTGCACAGCAATGGAAATGGCCACTTAGTCATAGAGGGACCAGCTTCTTTGTGGAGAGAATCTTCAAACCTAACACAGTGCAAGAGGAGAAAGATAATGGTGGAACACTGGGATTTTCCTTCTTAGAAGCCCTTTCCATTTACAAAACTCCTCTTTACTGTACATTTTTCTCCCACATCTGCCTGCTTGCATGATTTTATGCATTCTCAGGTGTTGTCCTTGTCTTTTAAATTTTGTTTACCTTTCACTTTACATTGAAGCACTAAAATAGAAGAAGCCATTACCACAAGCTTAGTGCTATATGGGCTTTGTGCTGCTATCCACTTGGAGAGAATTTCACTCTAGGAAGTTTTCCACCAGAGACAGGCTAAGATTCCAGGGATTAATTTCCTGGAGAAAATAGCCTCTTCTTTCTTTGTGTCAGTATTTTTTAGTATTTCTTATTTGTCTCATAACTGTGCTTAGTGAGCTAGTTGCCCTCTAACCTTAGATGAAGGGAGCCCTGCTTTTCTGGGAAGTTTCAAATTGCAACCCCATGCCTACATCTCCTGCCACCTTTCAATGCTGTGACTTACTCAGGTGTGAAATATATGTTCATAAGACTAAGATTTTAGAAAATATTTTCTATTCTAAAGAAACAAAACCCGTGTCTTTCCAAACTTTCTTCACTGATATTTTTCTTCCTCTCCATTTTATGTCTCAGAAACCCGACATGCTGAGTGGTGCATGTTGATTTATGTTCCTTTAATGCAAGCATATCAGTGAACCTAGCAAAATGTATGGATTTTCTTTTATCCTTAACTGAGCACATAATATGTTAGCAAAATGAATATATACTGTCCCTAGCCTACTGAATTTCCCTCATATTTTTCACATAACTTTACCTTGCTCTTTCTATATTTCATTGAAGTAACATCTCGCCTTAGTTTATTTGTAAGGCCATCCGTGCTATCATATTACTGCAGATTCTATAGATAAAGATGAGGAGAAAGTGGAAGAATTGAAGGAATGGATGCAAGAGTAATGTTTATGAAGCACACAGATAACTTTCAGTGGAAGATGCTGTAAAAGTGCAAAGCTCTATTATTATTGCCATTATTACTTTATTATAGGGGGTTACCACACAGATCTCTGACTGGATGAATTAAACTCAAATAAAAGCAAGGACTGATTTCAGCTATTCCTTACTTAATCCTATAAACAGTCAATTGATATCTTAATATATATTGCTGCTGCTCCTGGCCAGGAAGTCATGGGAGGAGATAAGGTATTATTGGTTTTATCTGCTCTGTGCCTTACATAGAGGACAAATCCAGTGTTTCTTTTGTGTGGAAATATCTTGACATTTATCTGGGGTCCTCTGATCTTGAAGCTTGAATTTTGTGGTGGAATGCACCAATATATGGAAATTTGGGGCTTGGATATAGAATAAAAGTGGCATTCTGACTTAACACTAAATAGGCAGGGAATTGCCCTTTGTTTTCAAGTGGAATCTACCTAAGAATTTTTCCAGGTGGGATAAACAGTTTGTGACTAATACAGCCCTTGTTTTCTATGCTGAAGTGGTGTATGGGGTAGCTCTGATAAGTGCAGATCTTGGAGGAGGTACCTGAGCAATGGCTTATAAAGATAAACTGCTGCTACTGTGCACAGAATGAAACCTCACCTGATGTAAGCTGATGTAACACTGCTAATGTCATAGTCTCTTCTGCTGACCTTGGTCTCTCAGTCCAGAGCACCAAAAATATCAGCAGCCACACCCCAACATGCCCAGCAAGATAAACTCCCCAGCTGCCAGCTCTGCAAGTCACATCGGCTGATTTAAAAGTACTACAGGATTTGTGGCTATCTTCCAAATGATATGAACATATTCTCTAAGTTGTCTTTCTCCAGGCAGCTGGAGTGTGGTATTACCAGTTTTTAGCCTCAGAGCTGGTAACAACTGCTCATCCAGGGAGTCCCTATTTCTTTACTTGCAGAAAACAAGATTTGCAAACATCTACAAGTGCGCTCCTCCTCAATGCAAACCTTTGACCTTAGGCCTGTTTCTCCACTTATAATATACTCCTGTACTGATGTAAATCTGATTTTAGTCTGGATTCATGTGTTTATGCCTCACAGGGGTGGAGGGCTACACCCACAGAGGAAAGCAGGCAAGAACATTTCAGTACAGGCCTCCCCAGTATAAAAAAAATAATCAGGAATAAAAGACTCAATCAATAAGAGGACAGCAAAGTTTCAGAATTCTTTTTTAAAATTGGAAAAATAATTTTAATTACTTAAAAGTGGAGGAGGCACCCCTCTGCTTCATTGACAAGCAGAGAACATTTGGGACTGCAGCCCCGAAGGCCCATGATCTCCTGTGCTCACTGTGGGATCATGTAGGTTTTGGGGATGTTGAAGAATGATTGGCCCCTTCTTCATGGTTTACAAGGTCCTGTAAGGATCTCAAAAGTTGGCCCCAAAGTCTGGGAGGAGGAGACATGGGTTTGATCCTGTGCTCCATAGGAGTTGCTCCAGCTGAGTCAACTAATTTTGTGTTTTCTTGCAGGATTCAGCTGCTTAATGGACATTTATTAGCATGTTAAAGCCTCTGTGATGCAGAACCCAAGCCTGGAATGGGGTCAGCAG
The DNA here is from genome assembly GCF_024509145.1 of Vidua macroura. Classification (NCBI taxonomy): domain Eukaryota; kingdom Metazoa; phylum Chordata; class Aves; order Passeriformes; family Viduidae; genus Vidua; species Vidua macroura. The sequence goes on from NC_071573.1 coordinate 25,492,514, forward strand.
GTGTACCCCTGGATACCAACTGCCTGACTGGGAGTAAGTTGTACCAGATAAGAACACTGCCCTCTTCTCTGCCTGAGTCTTCTATGTGTCACTTATTTTTTGGGGTGTACAAAAAAATAACCTTTCACATCCCTTTCGAATCAAACCCATTTGAATCAGACCATTGCAGCAACAAAATCCCAACCAGGAGCAGCAGGGGAAAAAAAAAGCACACAAGCCACCACCATCCCCCACTTCCCAACCATCATCTTTTGCCATGAAGTAAAAACCAGCAGTTTCACTTGATTTCATTTTTGGTAATAACAACAACAGAAATTTGCATCTGGGCTGACAATGTGGATAGTGAGTGTTAGCCCAGTGCGATTTGAAATTGGCAAGTTATAGCAACCCTCTGGAAAACCAGGATTTACAAGGGAAATGCTGACAAACACTTAACTACAGTGGCACTTGCTCTATACTATATAACACATAAAACAGTGAAATGGAACATAAGTCTCTTCTAATTTTTGAAAATATTTTGGGGCTGCCTTGTGCTAAAACACTAATTTTCATCTTGCCTTTCAGATAATTTTTTCTCTCTTAAAGCAAATTTTGTTCTAAGCCACCTATCTTTCAAAAAATGCTGTTAATCACCATTAAAAGAGCAGCATTCTGCATGTGATTTTTGGAAGGCTGTGTATAATAATAAGAATTTCAAGGCTGTGTGGACTTGCATGGCACCATATTATTGCATGAGCAAAAAACCAATACTGAATGGTAATAACCATTTGTCAGAGGTAGCACGGAGGATTATATTATAACCCTTTTTGTGTGTGTGTGTATGTGTGTCTGGATGTGTGTGTGTATGTGTGTGTGTATCTATCCTATATAAAGCAATCAGACACCTTCCAATTTCCAAACACCTGATAATGCTAAAGTTTATTTTATTACAGCCAAGGTTATATTTTCTTTCACTTCATAGTGACCCTAGGAAGAAGAGGAATAATGGATCGGGAACCTATTATAGCTATTCTGTGTTAAACAGCCAAGTAAAGGGCAAATATAGTTCTGTAGTGGAATCAATCACTGAACCCATCAGTGAGAATGACCCTCCTGGCCCCCACCTTCTTCCCCATGCCTAAGAATTTGCCATATTCAATCTTTAGGCTCTGAACCCAAATGCCCTTTGAAAGTGAATTTATGATCACTTCATCACACTGTCTATTAGCTCACTTTCTAACAAATAGGATTGAGAAATATATGGCAGGAACTGCAACGGCACATTTCCAACTAATGGTTAAAATGTCAGGGTGATAATGTACAAGTGCATCTGCCCTCAAACACAAAATCAAATGCAGCTTTACAAGGGCTGTCGCCATTCCACTTTAGTTAAAGACTTGCAAGCTTCCTTCTTCCCTTTTTCAGAGCTGCAGTTTGGAAGCTGCTGCATCTCATCAGGGCTCGGTTTGCCAGTGCTGTACTGTACTTCATTAGGCAGCTCTATTTAATGGTTTCAACAAAAGCCATCATTTTAGCCCAACTGCCTTGACTAAATTAAAATTTCCAATCTCTGTTTTAGTGTTCTGCAACTGATGTATACATAAGCAAAACTGGTCAACATCTGCCAGGGGGTTGGCCAAAAGTTCTGTAAAGATGTACTTCACATTTCTGAAGCATGTGCAAAGTAACAACGTACTTATCCTCCTGAGGGCTCTCATGATTTTACTTCACCATTTGTTCAGACACACTTTAGCAGCATATAAGCCATACAGTTGATTCTCCCCTTGGTTGCAGTTTTATCTGTAGTGTCATTTTGAGTAATTGGGGTATGGTAGCTGATCAACTTTCAGGTTTCTCATTGGCAGAAAGGGACTGTATTGGCACCAAGAAAGAATATGATGGGTCCTCTCGGTGCCTGAGCAAGTGTCCCTCTTTTGCACTTGGCTACCCAAGGCCATTAGAAAATAAGCTTAATAAAGCAACTCAGTGTATACATCTTAACTATTCCCAGCCAAGGGGATGCAGCTATAGAAGAAATATTTTAAACCAATATGAAAGATGGTAAATGTACATATTTAGTCAGTGATCTGTGAAAGTTTTTGAATTAGTTTTTAAAGCTTTGTTAAGACCAGAACGCACAGATGTTGAAAACAAGTTCAGATGTAGCGACAGATGGTATTTGATTATGAAGCAGACTGTTCATATAATACAAAGATGCTGCTTCTGCCATACACAAGTAACTGCAGAGAGTGCAGTAGAAATTTTGGAAGGCAGAGCAGTTCAAGAGGTTCTTTGTGCGGCAATAACTTTCACGTTTTTCCAGCAGTGCTAGAATTGGGATAATTTTCTTTCTTTTACAGTCAACACCCTCACCCCCCCTTCCCCCACTCACCATTTTCTCCCTTGTTGTACAGCTCTCTTGCACTTTTTTGATCCTCTTTTCAGGTCATTTGAAATCAGATTAAGGATAACTACACTTTATTTATATTTATGGAATAACAAAGTTCCTTAAGGTTAATAATAACAATAATAGTTATTGCATATTGCTGATATTATCTATGTAAATAGAGGACCATGTTTTGGACAAAACTTGAATTTTGCAAGTGCTGTAACATGATATCCAGAATCACTGGGCTATTGTCTTTTGCTGGGGACAATATACATGCCTGCTTGCTGGGGCTGCTGCCACGTTCACCTTGTCAAAGCCACCGCCACCCCTGTTCACTTCCTCCCTCCAAAGAGATGTGAGCAGGGTACTGAAATCTGGAAATACAGGGAGGGAGCTGTGTGAAGGGCAGGGGTGCCTGCCACTGGGCACCAGCTTCACCCCACCTCTGTGGTGGGAGATCTGGACCCTTCCTGCCACTGCTGTCCTCCAGCACTCCCTGGGTGCCTTTTGGCCATCGGCTTTGGGCCCCTTTGCCCTGAGCAGGGAGCAGCTTCTGTGGCCTCAGGCAGCACCCATCTGCTCGGCCTTTGCACAGGGTCATTCTCTGGCAGAGCTGGGTTTTCCCCTTGCCTCACCACAGCACACCTTGAACTTTTCTTTCCCTGCCATCGCTGGCTGGGTCAGCCACCCTGTGCTGCCACCAGCAGCCGGCCATGGCCCTGGTTAAAGGCTGCTGAACACTCTGGACATTTCTGGAAGGGCAGAAATACCGTTTAAGCAGCAGGCTCTCCCTTATGGGAGAGAGAAATCTGATACACGGGCAGGGGGACATCCTTGCCATGGATGGGTTTCTCCAATTCCTCTGCGGTTCCCCCCACGTTCTGGGAAAGCAAATGGCTGGGTAAAGAGTATTTTAACATATTGGCCATGCACAAAGATGCAAAAGGATGCCAGGAAGCAAGATTTCAGCTAGGAGCTAAAACGAGCAGGGCAGCAGTTTGTGGATTGTGCAATGTAACCCAGGGTCTTTGGGAGGGCTGTGCAGGACCCCCGTGTACAGGCTGTTAACCAGTAACCAGGCGTTAATGAGTAACGCGTGGGGCTGGCAGCGCCCGCCCGGGCTGGAGAGCAGGAGCTGTTCCCAGCTCTGCAGTGGGCAGGTGGGGCGTCCTGGGGACATTGTGCCACCATTCTGTATCTCCATTTCACTCCCTATAAAATGGGGACATGGAGTAGAAATAGATTTGGGCACAGCTTTTTGAAAGTGCTTGAGATTTTTCCCTGTGGCGCTCAGCGAGTGGTGGAGCTCCCCTTGCCTGAGTTCTAGGTTTCTCCCAAAGCTGGGAAGTCACAATGCATATGTTTGTGCAAGAAAGCAGTGAAGCTCATTTCATATTATACCACTTCCAAACACGCATATTTTATCAGGAAAGATTCAAAATACACCCCTTGACCTGAGTGCCCTTATGCTTCCAGACCGTTTGTGTGAGACAAGCTCTGGTTTTCAGATAAGCCTTTGAAGCAGTTTAAACCTCTGCCTCATGTGTTGTTCAAGATCCAACCCTGACTGTCCTGTGGCTTTCTTAAATGTGCCAGCAACTACTGCCATGCATGAGGGGCAGGTAAACCCTCAGTTTGAATGGCCAGTCTTCAGCCTGAGTCAGGCAGGCATGCAGTCCCTGGGGCGGATGTGTTGTCAGAGCCTTGTGTGGATTACTGAGAAATTGTAAAAATAATATTAAAAAAATCTAAAGTGCCTCCACTTCAGAGAAATCTGGCCTTATGGTTTTGACTGGAGCATCATCTCTTCCTTTAAAAGCTCTGACCAAATTATTGAGCTGATAAACGATTTCCCTTGGTTTTACATGTGCTGGCATGAATTATCCTTGAGTGCTGCATATTAGGGTTGTTTTGTACTAAAAGGTGTTAAACACTTGTAATAAATATTTTTCCTTATTTCCCCTAGGACACTGTTCCATCTCTGGTTGGTGAAGCATAAAAAAGAGCTGTCATGCCCAGTTTTAATAGGCAATAGGATTTCAAGCCCCCAGAGTTGTTTCACAGTCTGGCAGTGGCCATAATGAAACTGGCCACTGTTGCCACAAGACTTTTTCCTCTCATGCGTTCTCCCCTGTTACCTCCCACAGCTGCTTGACTGGCAGGTCTTTTGCAAACCACAAACATATTTACATTGGAGCCAGTAGTATTTCTTTAGCTATCTGTGCCATCTTTCTCGGTTTTTATTTTCCTTTGCCTAGATAGAGACTCAAACTTAAGCCTAATTTTAAAGAATAAAATTAAACCGTGCATGCAATTAACTGCATTTGGGTACGAACAGCAGTTCATTTTCATGTGTTTTGTTGTGAAGCAAATAGCTTGTTTGTTTGTTTGTTTGTTTTTTCACACTGATTCTCAAATAAATGGGAAAGTACCACTATTCACTCGCCCAGGATTTATTCACGAAAATGCAATCACAGCCTCCCAGACTCTGGGCAGAGTGAGGTGGGGGGGGGGGGTCCTTCTCGGAAGGAGAGTCAGTGTCTCAGTCTGCTCTGCAGCTCTGGAAAGGGTCAGGCTAACCTAAGCCAACTAGCATTCATTTGTGTGTCTAAAATATTTCAATATTTAAATAAAAGATACCTCTTTAATCTCTTTGAGGTACAGGTATGGTTGTGGTCCTAATAAACTGTACACAAAAATGGCCATTGTAGCAATTGAGGGATTTTCTGCACCCACCAATCTATCAAGCTTTCATAGGCAGCTTCTCCAAATGCCCCTGCCCACTGAAAAGCTGGGAGAACAGGCAGGCCCTGCAATGCACCCAGAGGGTCAAACACTTGGACCAGGCAGGGAAACAACCCTCCTACCCCCCAGCCCTTTTTATCTAGCAGCTCTGCCTTCACCCTGGGAGCCCTCCATCCCCATTCAACAATAGAATTTAGCAAAGATTGAATTTTGCATATTGCGTTCTTAAAACAAACACAATGTCATGTTTTAAAAGTCACTAAGATGAGTTCAGGGGAGCACTGGAAGCCACTGCAAAGAGTGAGGGATGTATTTGCCATTATTTCCCAAACGCAGTCAGTCGTATGCTGCCACTCTCCCTTTCCCTCCTAACAAAGAGGGAAGACTGGATCAGAAGGGATCATCTCCATAGAAATTGTGTTGGCACAACCTAGACTGGGCATAAATAAGAGTACAGACCAAGAAAATGAGAGCAATTAACCCTTTCAGGCTCTCAAATGACAAAATGCAGTCTTCCACATTCAGCTGCTCAGTGATGTGAAGTGTAAAAGACCCCAATTGCTAGTGATGGCCTCAGTGACACAAAATTGTTCAGTTATTTGCCTTGCTCAGGGATAATTCATGTCTTCCTTATATTTTTTAAGCTAGAACATAGTATCTTTCTTATTGTAAAAATTCCAGGTATTAGGGGAACTGAGGATTTCCAAGCACAGATGGCCAGATCTGCAGAACTTGGATCATTTCAGGGTGCTTGAAGCCTGGGAAAGTTGATTTGGCCCTCTGCAATGACAGGGACTACTTGCCAAGTTCCAGTCTAGCTCTGAACTCCTGCAGTAGTCTGAGATGCCAATAACTAGGATTTCTTATTTAGAGATCTGTGTGCTTTCCACTGCAGGGGAAAATGGCAAATAGTGTCCTGCATTTCACAAAACCAGTATATTTGAGAGAAAAACTGATAGAGGCACAGAGTGAGCTGGCAATTACCCATACAGCTCAGATCCTTTGGTCCATTAACTGGGTGCCTGAGGATGATCTCCCTCTCCCTCATCTAGTTAAGTCTTGATAACAGACAAAAATTATTTTAATATGTTGGTTTGGTAATGTGGATAGATGTAACCAGGAGAGGCAATGTGTTTGCAGTAAAACCAAAGATCTCACATTTAAATGATTATTAGTTATAGATGTAGATGTAACTTCATGACTCCCACAGACCTCCTTTACACCTTGTACTGATGTGGCCCAACAAATGCAATTCCAGTAGTATAAAAATACATGGATTTTAAACTGCTGTTGCAGATATGAAGTATTTATTTGGTTGTTACAATGAAGCTAAAGCTGGATTCAGGCTCAGCTCTGGTGTCCTGAAGCTGAATCAGGGAAGATACTGAAAATAAATTACCTCAGATCAAAATATATTTCTAACATGCTTCTCCTTCAAAAATCAGAAGAGTCTTGCAGGATTTTGCAATCTAAATAAGCTACAGTCTTACTGCCATCTGCACCAATTCTAAGCCAAAAAGAGAACTTTCATATCTGAAATGCAATCAATCACGTAAATCAGAGGTCCACTCAACCCCAGAATTTTACAATACACATGAAACAGCAGACACAGGAAAGAGCAAAAGAAAAACCATGAACAAATACATTTTGAGGAATTGTGTAGGAACAAAGTAGTTTTATATAAAGCTAGTGAATACTCAGCTTGAAACAGAAGAGATCCCTGAGTGATGGATTGTAACAATGAGAACAGAGGATGATATCTGGTCAGTACCATTAACAAGGCCAGACTGCTAAGAGTAACAAATGTGAATGAAGTGTGAACCACCACAGCTCAACAAGCACTATCCCTGCATTCACCCAGCTTGAGGAACCCCCTATTGCAGGACACCAGCATGGCAGGTAAACCCAGGAAATGATTAAGCAATATAAACAAAACAGCTCACATTGGCTCCATTTAATTTAAAGGGCTGTCTATGCCTCAGACATAACAGGTCTCTTCCAGGGAGTTATTCCTTGGCAGATAGACTATTGCAAAATAACATTCATTATCTTAACCGGCGCTGTGCTGGAGGTAGGACACCGAGGCCATAAATCATTATATCCATTTTGCAAGAGGGCTGGTAGTTTCATTAATAAATAATTTGAACTAAGGGGAGAAGAAAACCTTCAGAGGACTACAGTGTTAGGCACAGCCTGGCCACAGCCAAGAGGTACAGGAGTTCACCTCTTGACGTAGGGCAACATAAACTTTGGGAAATAAATGTAAACAATGGCAATGAGCTTGTAATTTATATTTTATTTTGCACAAGCTTGCATATATACTGCACATACATTCAGTTTAGAGAAGATGGAAGGCACACAAGGCAATTGAACTACTGTATCCTTTAAGTGGTACAAAGCAAAAAGGTAAAAGTCTGGAGAGTATACAAAAGCTTTAAACACACAAAATAAAATCCACCCCCCCCAAACATTTTTCCTGTGTTTATCTTAAATTTAGTAGCTGCCAAGCTAGAATTGTAACTTTTTTTTCAATCAATTGTCTACTGCACCTTTTTTTTCCAAACGGACAGGGGAGTCTTATTGTTTTATCTTGTCATCAATTAATATTACAGTACATCCTTGGTAATACAAAATTGTACACCTTCATCAAATAAATTAGGATAAATTAAACCAATAAATTATGCAAAGTCTTCAGAACAATAGACGACAACAAAAAAATCCACAGTTGAAATTGCCTCTAGCTAAAAAATAAAATAAAAAAAATCAAAAATTGACTTTATCAGTTCAGTTATTGTACTATGTTCAAATTAAAGGGTCTTTATTACAAAAAAAAAAGAGCTTAATAATGCTATTTACAACATATTGCTAAATAATATAAAGGCAGTGTTTTGTCACTTTTGTAACTATATACATATGAGTAATGGCTGGGACAATATCAGTTTAAACCTTAACCTTTGACTCTTCTGGGCAGCATTAAAACCAGCCTAAAGAGGCTTTTTTCCCCCCTCCTTTTTTAGTTTCTGACTCTTACACCGTTATATGGTAATGAGATGGTTATTGTGTTTGTCTGCTATCTCACTCGAGTGGTACAATTAATGCAGAAGGTATGGATTTTAGAGAAAAATGTAAGCTCACTGTTTCTTCCAGATTTGTTTCTACATATCCCAGTATTTGTGCATTTGGAAGGTGGCTGCTTTGGGAGAGAGGTGACTGTGGCTCAGATGAAAAAACTGAATAAAGTCATAGTGCCACCACCTTTCATACACTAAAAAGGATATTCCTAAGAAGATACAAAGGTTAAATACCAGTTTTCATCCCAGCTCTAAATATGAGCATTTTTAGCTTCAGTTTATAGATGGTTTACAACCAACAGTTCTACAGAAAACAAAATTGCATTTCCTTCAACAGAACATTTAAGTGCAATACAGTAACTGCTTACTCATATAAACCAGTTACATTCCTTAAGGGGAGCTTTTTGAAAACAATGCGTATTGGAATTTTCAAACACAGAGTTGGTACCAGAAGGAAACATTTGCACTATTAACACCAATGATTGCTATATAATACACATGGCAAATATAGTTTTTGCTTTCACTTCTCATGTACAGTGCTCATTTTGGGGGTTTTGTAAACCACTTTCCATTTTTAATATATATATATATATATATATCTTTCTGTATATATATATATGTATAATCTTTCAATGCTGCTGGTGAAAATCCTATCTTTAAAGCCACAAAATCTTCACCTTTATTTATTAATTAATATTAACCTGTGGAAAAAAAAAAACATTTTTCTATTAACTGACTTCATATACATAGAAAAAAATTCTGCAATTTTACAGAAACTGTATTACCCATTCCCTTGACATCTGATGAAAGAGACTTAACTTTTAAAAGTATAGAGCTGGATTTTCAAGAATGCTTTCAACTATCTACACAATTACTGTAGTGTTTCTTATAAATTCAACAGATGTTTTCAGAATGTAGTTATTAAACTCTTATGTTTTTATGCAAGAACAGCTGTAAGGTTGAATATTTACATTGCTTTATAAAAGTTCCCCTCGATTTTCAATGTTCACCCACATACCTGGTACAGTAACAAAGATTCTGCAAACTTAAAACACTTTAATTAAATAATACTCAGAGGCACAAAGCAAACCTCAGGAATACATGGGTGAACACTTCCTTAAATAATTACTACATTCTAACATCTTCCACGTGTTTACCATTAAATGTGAAACGTTCCCATTAAACAACCAGAGATACAGTAAGAATTAAATGTTTTGTAGTTTCAAATAGAACATTCTTTTCACAAAACATAACAAATGTCTAAAATAGGTTCTTAATCTAGATAGGAAAAAGGTAAGCTTTTCACTTCATACGCCTCTTTTGTGGGTGTGTGGGTGTGTGTGTATTTTTGTGTAAATATACATACATATGCCCACACATGTTGTCCTGTGTGTGTGACCACATACGTATCTGTATATGCACATATGTCACGTATGAAATATTGCTTCTATACTACTTTTCATCAGGCTAAGAAAACACAAGATTTGCACCACAGTTACAAAAAATTGGCTTCTACAAGAATTTTCAAAACTCGAATGCTGCTCAAACAATTGAGAAAAAATAATTTGCGTTATCAAACTGTTCTAAAAATTCTCTTCTTCAAAAACGTATTCTCCTGCTTTGTTTTTTTTATTTTTTTAATTTTTAAAAAGACACAAAATATGCATAGCTATCAACATTATGTCAAACAGCTGGGAAAAAAAAAAAGTCAGTGTTTATTGCAGCTGTAGTAATTGAAAAATAAAGTTTAAAAGATGAAAATTGTAAGCCACAGAAGGCACAAGAACAATTGTACTTGTGGGGGAAAAACTGGTATTTTGAAGGATTTTTTTTATCCTTCCGCTGGTGCATTTAAGGTCTAGGCACAGACTATAACCTCAAGTTTATATGCAGAAATAAATCTGAATTAGCAGTAAATGAATGGCAAGATGGGGTTTCTACATGGATTTTGAAATTCTTTTCCTATGTAAACCTTTCATTACAATAAAAGTAGCCTCCTGCCTTTTAGCCATTTTTAGTGAAATAATATTGAGATCATTTAAAAGAAACTGGATTGGTTTCTACTTAGAATTTAATACAAACTATGCCATGTATTTGTAATTTTAGGTGAATTGGGAGGCACAAAGGCAATATGGCTATAAAATGCAGAAAAATCACATAACTGAAATGATGAAATTATCATTTATTACTTTTTCAGACCAAGGAGGTTTTTATTTTGCTTTTAAGATGAAATTTCTATTCCTAATTCCTATGCCTCATTTACTATTGAGATTATACTACTCATAAATAAATAAATAAATGCAACAACATCAAGTGTTGAGTACACAGTTTCACTTATTTAGATTATGTGAATCCCATTGCAGCCAAATAATAATAATATTAATATTAATATTAATAATAACAATAATAGAATAGAATAATAATAATATAAAGCAACGGTAAAATCACAGGTTGAGATGGTAGCTAGTAGTATGTCCACATAGTATGATTAAAGTATGGCTTTGCTTTCTTATGTCCAAGGTGACAATGCAAAGTAATATTTTGCATCTGATGGTATGCCAATGATGAACTTACTGTATTAAAACTTGAGTATTTTATGCCACTTCTTCCCATAAATCAAAAAAGTGCATGAACACAATTTTCATCCTTTCTTACTCAGAATTCATTGGAGTTACATCTTTATGAAGTGTAATGTTTACCAAATCATGCACACACACAGAAAAAAAAAAGGAAAAATGAAATAAGGAAAACAAAATAAAATGAAATAAAATGTAAGAAAATAAAAGAAAGAAAGAAATAAACCCTGCCTACTGTAAGGATACGTACAGTATTAGGTACTCTCAGGGAGTCTAAGATCAAGATTTGTTTTGCTTTTAATGCATAGTGAAAATGTTGGCACTTCATCCCATGCTATTGTCTGCATTGCCTATACTCCACAGATACTGCCAGTGCTTGAAAAGAATGACAGGGAATCGGAGGATTGTGCTGTTTAATTTGAAGTCAGCAGGTTTTTAAGGCTTTCTGCTAACAATAATTGCTTTCATACATTTCTGTCTATCAGCAGTATTTGTAAATGAAGTGAAATTGCAATGATCAGGTCAGCTCTTTAGTCACATGGGTAAACTTTCACTCTCCAAAGTCAAAATGTAATTTTAAAATAAAGAAGATACCAGTATCCTCAATGGCAGAAATATAATTCAGGACTAATTAGGAACTTCCTCTAGATTTAGATTAAATTATGTAGGGGAAAATACTATTGATGATAACAATAAATTCTTACTGCATCTGTACAAAAGACGACAAAGAAAATGACAAATACAGTGTGCCATAGCATATTCAACCTTCCCCCAAACTTCTGGAGATGATTTCTTTCTGAAAACATGAGAAAAGGAGAGCCACTGAAGAAAGCATGAGAACTAGCAGCTAGCTTTCTTTCTTTCTGTCATATAGTGGTGTAGCATTCAGGCAAACCCAGATCCATCAGGGACTTTACACTGTAGCTCAGGTTTTGGTCACCACTAGCTCCAGTTTCAGAAGACAAGTATAGCCACATTGCTTAAACTGTTTTATTTTCTTTCTTTATTTTTTTTTTAAAGCTGCATTTACTGTAATTTTAAAAATCCAATTTGGCTATCTGAACCCTGCATAGCCAGGAGGACACTGTGATTTTTGTATAATGCTCAATTCGATTTTTATGAAAATGAAATTTTTATTCTTCTGATTAGGAAAACACTAATTATATTTTATAGCTACAAACAAGCCTTTTTTTTAATTGTTGTTTGTTTTTGTTTTTCTTTCCTTTGCCTCAGCACTGAGAGGTGAAGACTCTTCCACTGTATCTAAAATCATTCAAAAAGTGCTTTTCAGGACAGATGTCAAATATGGACAGGAAACTTTGTATGCTGGAAAGGGAATCTTGGAGGGCAGAATGGACTAAGAAAATAATAAATTTAGGGACTAATGCCACTAAAAGTAAGAGTGAGACATGGCAATATATGATGCTGAAGGTTTCATTTTTACTCTATGGAGAGTGAAATGCTTCCTCTTTAGTAAGCTGACCATATTCCAAAATTAGTGTGGTTGATACAACATTGTGCATGAATTACTGGCCTAACCCTGCAAGAACAGTATTTGATTTGTGCAAACATCCCTTTCTGCAGTTTAGAGAAACAAGAACCTGGCATGCTGGTTACTGGTGCAGGGTATCTGTCATTTATGTAAGAAACACGTGAAGCATAGGGTTTGCTTTTTTGGGTGTCACTTCTTGGAGTGAGTACCTAAAACAGATGTATTTTTTTGAAGTATGAAACAAAATCTAGTTATTGATTAAAAAGTATATAAATACAAATAAAAAAGCTCGAAGCTTATGAAATGGCTCCACAGAGTTCAGACCTTTAGCAGTATAAACATAATATAAACTTCATTGTCTGTAGTATTGTGCCATGACATTAGTCTCACCAAGACAAAATGCCACTTTGCAGCAAGCAATAAATCCGACAAAGCATTTTTAAACATAATGCCCTAACTTGCTAAGACAGGCTTTTACACGCTTCCAAACTCTTCTCCCTGAAAATTAACCCCGTTGATTCTTCAAATGTTAAGGGTCTCGGGCAAAAGTAAACCAAAGGCTGAAGTAAAATAACCATCCCCTTGGAACTGAACAAAAACTTATATCCAGGAGGAATCAGTCTAATTTCATATACATATATATATGTATGCGATACACATATATATGAAATTAAAATAGAGACACACATGACTTGGGCATCAGAAGGGGACTGCTACTTTCATACATTCATAAATAGCTGCTGAACTCTCTACTCATGAAGAAGCTCTTGTAGGCAGTTTGGGGATTTGAAAATCTCAGGGACCTCACTGTCCAGCTTACAGATGACCTTGTATATGGCCTTCTTCCAGGAAGGATCAACATCTTTGCCTGCGATAATGGCATTGAAAAACTCCCGTAACGTGATCTGAGCCACTTCCAGGAATCTCTCTGGAACCTGCTGATACAAGGAGACAATGGCATTAATACAGTTTTCAATTTCAAGTCTCTGGTTCTTCAAAGGAAACTGAGCTAAGTTCTTTCTTTCAGAAAGGGGCTTACATAGCACCTGCATTTTCTAAATGTGGCAGCCCTCTATTCTCTTATGCAAAGCTGTTATATATAGTACTATAGCAATAACTTTTATAACATGTGTTAGAGATCTTTGTAAAGTCTACTGACAGAATGTAGGTAACAAAATGTTACTGTCTGAGTTGGGAGAGTAGGGGATTTATAGGATATAATTAGCAGGAGGGGAAACAAGCACAATTGTCTTTAAGGAAAGAAATCTCTGCTTGATATTTTACCCTTGCATTTATGGCCATGTTCCCTTCTCCATGTGAGAACTAATATGAAAGTTATGCATATTACACAGGAAGCCCCTTGTACCTGATTTTGGTCACAACCAGTGCTGAAAGCAGTCAAAGAAGTGGGGTATCTCTGTTTGTAGTTCAAGACCAATCAAGCAGGAAAGCCTTCAGTTAGTGGCTTGCTTCTGTGGCTGCTATGCTTTCTCAGGAGATACTGTCGTCTTTCCTTCTTTTTCAGGAGCACACAAATACCACCCTAACCACTTTAACGGGTGCATTGTGCTCCAAGTGGCTTCCAAGCTGGGATGCTTTAAACTCATTTGTTTCTAAATATCACTGTCACTCCATGGGTGAGTCAAACACCCAGCTAGAAGGCAAGTGCCACTCTCAGAAGCCCCTGAACAATGGGTGAATGGTAAAAACCACAGCTACCTCCAAACTTTAGTAATTCATTCTAAGTAGTTGTCACCAGCACCACCTTCTCACCCTTTGCCCTAAATGATTCAAAAGTAATTGCTCTAATGAACTGCAGGGCAGTTGCAAGGTTGAGGTAATCTCCATAAAGGTATTATTTTCTACTTTTATCACAGAAATATGGCTTCACAGCTCTAGAACTGCTAATACATGGCCGGCCAGTAGCCAGCACGCTTATAATAGCAAGTATTCCCTCACTGCTATTCTTTGTCCCCTTCGGCAAGAGGACGTCTCCGATCTGCACTAGGAGCCACTTGAACCATTCCCATGGCAAACAGACACTTGGGCAGCTCTCACTGATTTACTGAATTCATGTCACACTGCCAGATCAAGGCCAGTCCCTTATTCTCTACTTCAGGCTTTTCTTCCTGTCCCTTTAGAAGCCACTTCCAAGACATTTGTCTGGAAATGTGTGTGATCAATCTGATATAACAGAGCTCTGGAGCTTTCACTCACCTGTGATTGTTTGGGAAACACCCGCAGTTTGATAGCCACATTCTGCCATCAAATAAGCATGAGATCAGCTCCCCCTGACACCAGCTGACAAACTCTGCTTCCAGAAGTCCCAGAGAAGTCCTCTGTCTACCTCTGAGAGTGCAATCCAGCCCCCACATGTTTTTGGGTTTTTTTTTGCTCCCAAAAGCATCTGTGGAAATTTTTCATTCAACAGGGTGCACAGAAAGTGCACACCTTTACAGATGGTCTATTCCAGCAATAATTAAGAGAAAAGGAATTAACTATCATGTTTTACTTACTCCAGCTCAAATAAATTACTTAAAACTCCCCATAACCACTCAGCTGTTCAGGCATTTGGTAACATGTCTACAGAAAATACCATGCTTTTCTCAGTTTCGCATTGCTATAAAAAATTGACATGCTTTTCTGTTAATGCAGTTCAATGCTCACACACTGTTTATCACCCTTGGTATTGCTGGGCACTAATTAAGGGGAAGGAGTTTCTGACTACCTGATATTAGAAATCAGGAAAAGGAGTAGATAACCAAATTTATGGAGTAGACACTGATATTAGTCCATGAGACCAAAACCTTTTGATTTTGGTATCCACTCCAGAGGACCAACACTAGATGTCTTTCTTCCCTCCCAAGCTGCTAGAGAGGCAATTACAAGCACCTACATGAGAAGCATGAAGTTTAAATGCACCAAGTCCCACCTCTGCTTCTTCCCTCGTGGTTACACCCATGACAATTTTTTTAAGCATGGAAGTGACGACCTGGGTTTTAAGTTGGGCCTTTGCCATTCAATTTTCACCTGCACATTTGAAAGTTTTCCAGGTAGAGGATGCTGCTTTCCCATGGAGTAGGCAGTGTGAAACCCCTGAACCTGTAGCTTCCAGGCCTTCCACTGCTGTAGTGACACGCAGACTTTTTTTTTAAGACTGGGAGCTATCTTTTAAGGTCCAACTTTATTGTACCTGAGTCACATCTGCAGGGTCAGGCCTCTTTGTGCAGAGAGCAGCCCACAAACATAATTGTGAACAAACCCAATAATGAACAATGCCCTGTGGGGGCTTTGAAAAGACCCGACTTCCCAGCTTTTTCTTCCTCTGGAGGCTTCACCTTGTAATGCTGAGTTCCTAAAGATCACCCCTACTCCTAAGACATTAGAACCATTCATAGCTCTTTCCTTTTGGGATGCTATTAGCAATTTTTCATGTCAGACTGGATCACACACATTATTTTGCATGTTGTGATGTGAATTGCATTGTGATTAATCCCACAGGATGGTAAGTCAGCCGACACTTTTCCTTTCTAGAAAAGGTATCTGTAGTGGTTTTTATTATTTGGGATTTTTTTTTTTTTTTTTACATAAGAGAATACCAGTGAAGTCCAGAGCCTGAAAATAAATATTTAAATGCATGGGTAGTTATATTTTTCAGTGGGCAATTAATCAGTCAGCCATGTTAATTATGTGTCTGGGGGTGGCACTTCTCTGATCCTAAGTGATGGCAACCTATTCAGCGCATCTTTACACCTAACTGACTGAACATCTCTGAAGTAGGAACATCTGCATAAAATGCTTCAGTGACAAATAAACTCTATCTACATTGCTTTTAATAGAACCAACAATCCCTAGTATGAACCCAGGGCATTTTCTTAGCATCAGGTGGCAGCAGTCAATCAAAGAATCACACTGTGCATTCACTAGGAGGAAAGACAATGAGGTCTCATCAGGGGAGTCTAGGTGGGTCTCAGGCTGAAGCCTCCACATCAGTCCGATTTACAAAGAAAAAACACTTTGCTGCATGCTTTGTCAATATAACTTCACTGCCAAGCAAAAAAGTCACAGGCCAGACTTTGGGCCAGTGTAAATCAGCAGGGCTCTGCCAGCCTCAGTGCAGTTACGCGAATTTACACCTGGTACACATCAGTCCTGTACTTTCTAACACAGTCCATCAACCTCCATGGTGCCCCTTCTTACGCCTTAGCCATGTTAACACCTCCCCTTTGTCTATGAAAACTGGGAGGGAATTAAAGCTCTCATCTGCTCTTGTCTATTTGTGCTGTTTTAACTACTGGCATTTTCCTTGGCGTGAACAACAAACCTGAACTATTTCACTGTTGGGTTTGCATGTGCAACTATCACGCCGAACCATTTGGCTTAGCACTGTGGGGGAGTGCTTTGTTAAAAATACTCAGCACATACTATTTCTATGGGAGCAAAAGTATAGTTCCTATGGCTTAAAAGTTGCACTCAAGTCAGACCTAACTAACTCTTCTTTCACACACAAGCGCACACAGTTGAAGAAAGCTTTATAAATACTTGTTGAATTTCTTTTCAAGGGAAGTGTTACCCAAAAGGAACTGGGGATTGCGAAGGTGAGGGCAGCTCCTCAGCAGGTCTAAGTCAGCATTGCCTGAGGAAAATCAGTGAAGCAACCCTGATTGTAAGCCAATAGAGAATTAGGCTTCTCTTTCTGATGATCACTGTTGTGAAGGAGGGCACACTAAAAGTAGCTCTGTGTCTTAAACTGGTGGTCAATCAGTGACCCTGCACTGCTTTTCTCATAATTAGGTTATCTTGTATCTTCTACCTTTTATTAGCTAATTTTTTTTTTTTTTGAGTTGTGCAGCAAAGACTTTTTCTCCCTTTCCTCTTGTTCCTCTCATATCCTCCCCTTCCCGAGCCCTCCTCCTCTTCCCAGTTGCTTTACCTTCAAGGATGATTTGTTTTATTAAACTGACTGTCCCCAGCCTCTGCAGTACATAATAAAAGCCTGACATAGCAGCCTGCCTGCCTTCTGTGTCCTGCAGATACTCATCATAAGTGTCAGGACATACCAAGGTTAGCGGTCACTGGAAGTGCGCTCGCTGGCTCAAGCCTTGCCAAACATGCTTGGCAGCTGAATGAATGTCACAGAGAATAGAAGGGGAATTACAAAGGTTAGAAAGAAGACAGTCTCTCCCTCTCTCTCTCTTTTTTTTTTTTCCTGGAGATATATAAGCTGATTTTTCACACTTCTGAAATAAACATCAGCTCATTCACAGTCCTTTTCCAGCACTTAAATCTCTCCCATTGTCGAGCAAACCTTTAATTTCTGCCCAAGCATTATTTCTTCATTAGCAAAATAAGATGCTTAAATTCTCTCTTAATAGAAAAGGAGGAAACAACCAAAACCAAATGACAGAACAAATCACCAGTCTGCTCTAAGATTTATATGTGTATTTCATGTTATTAATCCTATTATGGGTGGGCTTCTCTACAGTTAATCTTTTAAACTTTCAAAAATTCTTGCTCAAGTGGTAAATCTAGATGATAGGAAAAGCAATACAGATGTAAAGATCACAGAATTGTGAAAGACAAGTTAAAGCCGATATTCCAGAGAATTGTGTTTTGTTTTTTTACTATAAAAGGGCAATAAAATGCTGACTGTAAGAAGACAATGTCAAGGAGAAAAGGGTATTGGTATTTTGGATACTCTTGACTGCTCGCCTTGGAGAGAGAGTTATTCTTGTCACAAACCCTTTTGTCTGCATCTGCTGACTGCTTGCCTGTAGCCAGCAGCATACTTTAACTGTTTTGTCACCTCCTAACATCACATGCATCAGCTGTTGTGCTTTTGTTACGGGTATTGTAGAGCTAATCCACTGTGGCTGTTCTACTGTGCAGTAAATAAAACAGAAACTGCTTCTCAGACAATTCTGCATGAATATTTCAGATGGCTTTTACAACTCTGATTCACAAAATAAAATACACCCCCCCTCAAACTAGACTCAGATGCCTCAAAGCTAATTGCATGCAATGACCTCAGGCATCAGAAACAACTGTTTTAGTTGAATAAATGAATAACAGACTTTTCTGAAGTTATTCTTTAAAAATACTAAATGTACTTCTTTCCTTGCAATTTTACCTGCACATTAATTTTTTTCTTAGAAGACTTCAGATTTTTTAAAATATTTTGTCCCAACAAAATGCTTAAAACATCTTTGAAATATTTTCTTGAATAAGTGCAAGAGCCTGGGAAGCTAGTTTATTTTTGACCATAGAAATAATTTTACAAAGTTCCCAAACTTCTCCCTCCAACTTTCCCAGAACAGGGAGTAAAATATTTACTCAGAAGTTCATTTTCTGCAGCCGATTGCTAAACTGTCCTAAGGCAGGGTGGCTTTGAGCATGTTCACAGGGGCAATGGTAGCAAAGCCCAGCATGAGGTCTGGAGCAGAAAAGATACCCTAGGAAAGGAGACAAACAGGTGAAGTACTTTACCGAGCATTCATTCACCCTTGTGCACACATGATTCCTCTAAACAAACTCTCCTATCCCTGCTGTTTGTTAAGTAAATATTGATCAAGGAGAGACATATCTCCTGACAGCAGTAGCACAAGCTGGGGGCTTGTACTGCAGACAGAGTGGACTTAAATGGATAAACTCAGATGCTTTAGGAAGGCCACACAGAGATTACTAGATAAAGAGGCAAGAAGTCAGACCTGGCGTTCCTTTCCCTGCTGCAGGGAGTTGGGACTTGGTTACATGGAACCTTCATGATAGAAAGAAAAGTCATCTGCTCCTAAGCACAGTCTTACCAAGCAAGATGCCCACATCTTAGGTGCTCAAATGACTTCTATTTTTCTCTCTTGCCAGCTGACACATTAATATTGCATGCAATAACTGGGGAGTTTAAGGCCCTCTCCTTGAGCACATGTGGGAAGGCTACCAAGGGTCAGTTTCTCAGCAGCGTAAATTTTCACCACCCCACTGGTTTCAACAGAGAGTTTATGTTGCCTGTGGATGGTCCACCTCTGGTTGTGCTGGGCTGGGGGACAGATTATCCTCAGGAGCACATTTTTCCTACTTATATTCCAAGTGAGCAGTTCACGCTAATGCCTGTGGGATAAAATACATACCCTTACACATGTAAAGGTGCCCAGTTTAGGCCCATAAGCAAAGAGTGAAGATTTATTGGAATGATGTGTGCAGAAAGCAGAAGCAAAATTGTCAAGCCATTGGCGGCTGTGATTTCTTGTAAAATTTCTGCAGTACGTAACTGCAACCTCATCTTAGAAAACTACCAGGTTTGGGTGGACATAAGTAATGCAAATTCTTCTTGGAGGAGATTTCAAAGCAGTCCTCAGAGACTGGATCAGAAGCTTCCAACCCGGGGGCAAGGCAACCATAAAGCCATTCACCTTGTCCGGGGAGAAAAAGGGAAAGGATCACATGGAAATTTTCAGTCCAGGGTCCCATGTTTAGAAGTACCAAGACCAACGCAATCATTCTAATATTGTAACAGTGTCAGACAACTGCTTGGCTGTAGCACACAAATCAGAAGATCCTTCAGACAGGGACAGCTGGGCTAAGCTTGAAACCTTTTCTCATACAATGTCTAATCTTGTTAAACTTCAGCTCCATTTCTACAATTAGTGTGGCCAGAGCGTACCTACAGACTTTGCTTGTGGTATTGTGCTGGAGTCTGATAGTGTGTTGTATTACTAATGTTCCAAGAGTAAACACACTTGTAGGAAACAGCTATAGTTCAAGGCTGCGCTTTAAAAAAATAAATGTTTCATCAGTCTTAGCAAAGGAACAAATGGCAGTAACACTCTGTATCATATTTTACAAAGCTTCAAAAGAACAATGTCCCGTTGAGTGAAATTCAGTAGCATTCTGTAAACATTAATTTAAGGAAATCAATAGGCTCTGTGAGCTAAAGCCATATTGCAAGATAAACTGGCTGGAGTGCTACTTTGTCAAACAGATTTTAGTTTTCTCGGCTAGATAAAGAAGGTTTCAAAATGGGGTAACATGTTGCAACCAAGGTTTGAAAACTATGCGGCCTTCAAACAGTCTGCTTGTTCCTACTACAAAGCTGGATAAACATACTTTAAAAATGATAAGATTGGACCAGGATTGATTTTACTTTCAAATTTAACATAAAGTAGAATTCTTGGTACGTGTGAGTTTGGATTTTTTTTTTTTTTTTTATTTTAACTATGAGCAGAAATAAAGAAACATAGCATAGACAGCTCAAGAATGTTTTTTCCAATTTTTCCAATTGCAGGACATTATGGATTTTAAAAGTCTTTATTCATGTTGACCTGGTGGGCAACAAGTCACCTTGCCAAATAGAAAAGCCAAAATCTCTCATGGACTTAGGATCAGAGGTCTTTGGCTGGTGAAGGCTGCTCATATTGCAGAGCACAAGGTCGTGGTGATGGGAGTAAACAGGTTGGAGGGGATAAGAGGGGCAAGGCCAGATCACTCTTCTTGCTGGATGATCTAGACAGTGGCTATACAGAAAAACTTTGTAGGGAACCCAAGGCTAAGGCATAAACAGCACCTGTTAGACAAGTGCTGGAGAACCCCGCCAGGATGATGAGCCCACTACTGGGGAACCAGTCTCACCATGGGTAGCTCCAGATCAGACAGCTTTAGTGTGTGTGCACAGCAATCCACACCAACACAGGTACCACGACAGCAGAAGAGATTCAGGAGAAATACTTCTGCCAAGAAAACCTCAGACAAAGCACAGCCTAGATTGGCACAGGCACCCCTCACTCCCATAGTCAGTGTAAGGTGAGCTTTGGAGGCAGAAAGAAACCTTCTTAAAGGAGATGATTAAGAAATTCCACTTGTATCACCCATACATAGCCCTGAGCCTCTTCTCACAGGAGAAAACTTGAAGCCTGTGGGCTCTGGGGGAAAGTTGGCACCTAAACACACACTCCCATATCCACAGTCTATGTCCTGTAGGAAACTTATCAAGGACAAGCCCTTTTGCATCTCTCCCTAGCAGTAAGACATCACACTGTGTCTGGAGCCACTTCTCTCAGGGCTCAGACAGGCTTGTGACACTCAGACCAGCCCCTCCCTTGCATGCACTCCACCAGTCTAGGGACCACCCTGCTTTAAGAAGGAGCTTCCAGGCAGCTCACCTATCCACCTGGCTCCCTGCAGAGCAGGACTTGTGCCATCAGGAGCTGCAGGCACAGATCTGGTGCCTTTTCCAGGCTAATGCTGCCCTGAGCAGCACTGCCCCTCCATCGGCTTTCCCGGGCTTGCAAGGGCAGCGTCTGCAACACCTCCCCGGTGTCCTGGCTCCTGTCACATTCGTCCAGACTGTCCCCTCCACTCATGCACATTCCCTGCTCCCCAAGTGCAGTGAGCTGCTGTGTGGGACCATCTTAGCACGGAGAGTTGGTGTGGCAGCATATCAAGCAGGAGGCTTTGGCTTCTACACAGGAATTGGAGGCAGGTTTTGGAGTAAGTTGCTACACTTTTTGGCGCGAAAGCCACGGCAGCATATGGCCCAATGTTCTCAGTTTAAGTCTGACACTTAACATTATTTAACAGTTTCTGTGTTAGGTGCTTTATAAGGTAAAGGAAATTAACAATTTTCAGCTAATTAGATCACTCAATTGGCTGAACATCCTGGACACCTCTTAGAAAAAAACAGGTTGGCTCAGGCAATGGAAAGGCTAATGCCTCTTCCATTATCACTTATGAGGAGAGGGAAATAGTTGGAAAGGATGCTTTTATTTTAAAAACACAAAGGAAAAAATACCTCAGCTATTGGATGCTCTAGTATACACACTCTTCTCCAAACCAGCAGCTTTCTAGAATGCAGGGTATCATTTCACCCACCTCTACGTGTGTCCCAATCCCCCTGGCTACAGCAGCAGTTCTCTGGTGCCACCACAGTCTTTATTTTTTGCCTTCAAGTTTCCTCTCACAACTCCTGCTGTACAGATCTCTTAAGAAATAGATTTTTTTTGAAAGATAAAAAAATGGACAAGAAACTGGGTGGCTATTTAGGAAAGTCTGTTCTCCCACTGTGCCTCACAAAGAGAAGGCCACTCTTTTGGGACAGCACTAATATTGGAAAGGGAAAAGCATTTGTCCAAGTCCAGCTCAAAAGAGAAAAATTAGGCAAACAACAGAGGTTGCTTATTGCATTTTATTGCATTTACTGCTGCAGTGTAGTTTTTTTTTTTTTTTCACTCTTTTTAAAAAGCTGGGAGATTATTTAAAGATGTATTTTAAAAGTGTTTGTTTAAAACAAAGCTGAGATCCCCTATCCTATGAGGAGAGTTTGGGGCACTAGTAATTTACTACTGGCTTACTGTTATCTCCTCCGCCAAGCTCACAAAGAGGAGAGAGAATGGGTATGGCTCTTACAAGGAAAAAACCTGACAGTGGGGCTGCTGAGATGCCTGATAATATCGGGGAAGTGAAAGTGGTAGTGCAGTGAAAATGGATACTGCATGATACATTAGATTTAATCACTTGCATTTCAATTAAGCTTTTCCACAAATAAAGACTGGGAAGTACTCTGCAGGCTCCCCGCGCGGCTGGAGCACCAAGCGCCGCTGGCGGCTGAGCACAAACGGCGCTGCCGCAGCTTGCTGGGGCTCACACCCCTGCTGCCTCCCGGCGTGCTTCCTGGTGGCACCCATCTCCCCATCTCCCTGTCCTGCCCCACACACAGCACTGCACCCTGTGGGATCCCTGTCCCGGAACTGCTGCGCCCACGGTGCAGGGGATGAGCCATTCCATCACAGAAACGGCTACTCTGGCATGCGAACACCACGGCTTCAGCGTGCTGGTTTCCAAACACAAAACTTGGTAAGACTCGGGACCAGAGTGGGATAAGACATAATAACAAGGACTTAGCATTTCTGTGAATATATTCGTTCAGACTTTTTGCACCTTGAAATTCATTTCTCCCCTTCTTCGTCCTCAGAAATCATCAACAGCGTTTTACTGGGAAGATTATTACATTTCCTCTTCTGCCATACTGATGAATTAGAACTGCATGAGATGTAGAGGTTTCTAATGGAAACTCTGATTGCCCTTAACTTGCTGCATTGCCAGTGGCAGTGCCACAGAATGGAAAAATCACTAGGACTCCCACAGCTTGTGCTAGTTGGGCATTTAGTGTGTGTTGGGAAATGTAAGAAAGAACCATTGGAGGGGTTACTGTCACACTCCAGAAGCTGTCTCATACAAAAACTGAAGAAAAAATAAAACTCTCACACACAAGAATAGTCTAACTTTAACTCAGTCCATTTTGGTGAAATGCAATCTGCTACAAGAGGCTGCCTACAATGCCAAGCCACATATTATGTACCCTGCTGCCAAATTCTGGCAGGTACCACATACAGGCGCCCACAAAAAACCTGTCCAGAAAAGTGAGTACAGGGATGACCACCCAATTCGGGCTCAGCAGAGAGGTTATTGCATACTGTCCTGGACACATCAGCCAGATGGGAATGTGATGTGTTACTCAGAAGGACCAGGAGGCACAGCCTGGACCAAGATGGGCAGGTTATGTCTTGTACTAGCAGCAAGTCCTCTGCTTTCATGGCGTATTTCCATGTGTGAAAGATCCAGGCATGCAGAAACTGCTGGTTAGACCATGGATATAGAGGTAAAGTGGCTCACAGAACTTGTACTTTGCAAGGATTTTTTTATGTTCAGTAGAATTTGGCTCCATAGGTGAACAACCAACACTATAGTAGAAGTGATAATTAAAATGATTATGCATCTAGAATACATCACACACACACACACACACACACACACATATGTACACATAAAAGTTGCAACAGTACAGTAACATCTGTAATTGGTGTTGTTTGCTCTTGCACTCTCTTCCCAACTCTCTGCATTGCAATCACCTTTGTCTTCTATGTCTGGCCCTGAAAAGCTCCAACTGTGCCCACTCCCTCCTCGGTTTGCACGGGCTGGGCTGGGGGGAGTGAGGAGGGAGGTAGGGGAGAAGGATGGGAAGCAGGTGGTGTTTAATCAGTCTGGCAGGAAAGCAGGCTGTCACCAGGGTCCTTTTGGGGATGTCATGAAGGTGGCAAGCATGCCCTCTGGCAGAGGGTACCTTCTTTCCTCTTTCCAGTGGCAGAGGGTAAGGGCAGGGAAAGGAAATTGTGCATGGTTATGGGTGAGGGGTGTTGCAAATAAAGCTCTCTCCACAGATTATGCTCCCACTGAACAATTCTGAAAAATCTCCTCCCAGTGCAACCATGCTTTTATGAGCATCCAGAGCCCATCATGATGGGATAAATGGCTCCATCTATGCCATACTGAGGCATGCAGCTGGCCGAACTGGGCTACGAACACCCTGTTACAAGTTCCAGTGCACTGGACCTGCTAGGGACCGGTGAGGCTCACAAGCCTGTGAGGCCAGAAGACAAAGTCTTACATCCTAATGGACTGAGCTCCCTCTCATTTGACTCCCCTTTATCCCTTGCGGAAGGAAATGGTGCGACTCCAGACAGCCCTGGATTAGATAACCTCGAGGCTGGCCTCATCTGATGGAGCCAGCCCTCTCTGCAATTGTAAGAGATAAGCTGCTCCAGCTCCTGCTCCCCCCACCCCGCCCAACACTGATATTTGGCACTTAAAGACCTTTCATTTACAGTCTTTATTTTCCCCTCTCTCCTCTAAAAACTTTCTGAAGTTGCAGACTACTGCTTTAAATGCATTTATATGTCTATGCCACAGTTCTACCTAAGTCCCAATCGCAGCAGTCTGTCTGCTTAGCAACAGAGATCGTGCCACCCTGGTTTGCTGCTCTCTACAAAGCCTCTCCACTAACTAGAGAAACAAGTTCAAGGCCACCTCTTTGAGCACTCTGGACCACCTGGACAGGGCTTCTTCTGACAGCACATTTCCACCAGAGCCTTGAAACAGCCCCCCCACAGAGGGCTCACAAAACGAGCCAGAGCCTGCCTGTGTACCTTCCCCCTCTGCAGATAAGAAAGCTGAACCTTGCCCCTTCCAGATCTAAAGGGAGAAATCATCTCCAAAACACTGATTACCTTCGTCCAGCCCTTCTGGCTGTCCTTCTATCTCTCACCTACCCACACTTGCCTATCAGGAAGACTCTGCATAAAATTCAGCTATACTCTAGTGCTGCAGGTGATAGGCTATGTGTAAGTAAGAGATCCAGTACTCCAAAAACTGCCTCCCGCTTGGACTGAATGGTTTTTCTTCACTTTTGTGCTGTTACTGTTACAACTGCTACAAACTGCGTCTCCTCCTGCTCCCAGGTTTGCTTTGTCTCACGCAAGTGAAGGATATAGAGTCCTCACGGATCCTTGCAATATCCTGCTGCCACTTCCTCACAGCCTCAGTATTTGCCCCTATAAATTTAGGTATGTTTGACAACAGCATCCCCATAGTACTCCCCACCATTGCTGCAAGGCCTGCCTGCAAGCAGTCCTGCACTGCCACTGCTCTCTCAGGCCAGGGATATCTGCTCTGAGAAAGGGCAGGACCCCAGAAAGCTGGCCCAGAAACCAGCATGGGTCACAGCACTGCTAAACCTCTCCCACGGTTTCCAAAGTATTTTGACAGTTTGCTAATTGACATCATGAGAGCCTGACTCTTGTCCATTTTAAAACACATTGAATGTATCAAGGAAACAGTGTTCTGCGTGAAGGTGACCTATTCAAAGTCCTATAGGATGGGCAATCATATCTGCAAGGCTTCTGTTAAAGTCAGTCACACAGCCCTGACCCTGCACTGTGAGACACGATTGGCTGGGATCTCCTCTTTTGGCAAGCGTGCCTCACAAAAATAAAAACAACACCCACCTTCCACCCCACATTCATGAACACGATGGCTCTGTGACTCCAAATCCAGTGCTGCATTCAATGTATAGTTTAAAAAACTAAATGAAACTTTTTTCCAATTAACATATAAAATATATTCACACACTTGACTGTATAGCAACACAACAAAAGACAGCTCTTTAGCTGGCATATATTAATTAGCTGCAATGATTGCTGGAGCTGATTTACACCAGACATTGAGAATACAACCCAGAATTTAGTCCCGTGTCATGAAGAGAAAGCATGGGGTGGGTGGGAAACAGAGGGAAAAATCTTACAAAGCTAGTAAGCTAACCCACTATTTCGCATCTCTCTGGTATGACATTTATATAGAACAGCTTAGATAAAGTTCAGCAGATCAAACATTTTCCTCAATTTTCACAGTACAAAATGTTCTATGACCTTCTAATGTGACACATTCGAACAGGATACAAGAAATTTCAGCTGATCAGGTCTCATGAACACCCTCCACCTTCATTAGACAGTGCTGCTCCTCCAAAAGTTTTGAGTGAGAAATTTAGCTATGTTGTCTAAAAGAAATGAAGAAAGTCTGGAAAAAACATGTGCAACTTGCATGTTACCCATTACCACAACTAGGATTTATAAAATGGTAAGATGTATTGATTTATTTTCTTTTTTTCCCTCTTTTTGTTCAACATCAGGTTTTAAAATTGCCTAACGAATTCCTGCTAGATACAGAATGAAAGAAAAGGCACTTCACCTTGTAAGGGATAAGACTCTAAGCGAGTGAGGGATGACATGGGTTAAAATTCACCTTGCTTCTCATTCCTCATCCACGATGGGATTTTGGAGAACGACGGACATCTGGAAATCGGTTTTACACAGAAAAATAGAAAACAGGGAAGAACTAGGAAGATGAATAAAGGCTCATCACAGACACAAAAGACCAGAGGAAAAAGAAGCTTGGATTTGGGTATTCTTGTCTGGCAAGGAGGCAGGCAGTAAGGCTAATGAAGCATTTGCGATATGGGACGTATGCCAGCGTAACAAAGAAGATGTGCATCAGCTCTGCAGATGTGCCAAAGCCCCCAGAGCAAAATAATGACATAATCACCATCAGTGTCACAGACCAGACTGTACACAAGGTGACATGGGAGAGAATAAATAAGGGTCTTTAGAGGCCTGTAGTACACACACGGGAAGGAATAGCCATTCCTCACAACTGCCACAAGAGAGTGGCGAGATGTTTGGTATAATGTGTGCAGCCAGCAAAAGAAATCTTGAATTGTGCAAGGCTAACACACTATAAATTGGTGCTTTTCTCGATCTCCAGTTGACGTTTCAATTCCCAGTACCCCTTGTTGAATGCTAAATGAAATGGCACTAGGAGTCAGAAGAGTTTGCCAAGTTTTGTTTTGTTTCTGTGGGTTCCTTTTATTTTTCGTTTTTTTTTCAGGGGGGTGAAGGGGAATTTTTTTTTGTTTTGTTTTGTTTGAGAAGAGGAGAGGCAATAAAGATGAGTATGAGTAAATAATTGTGAAAGAAACAAAACCAAAAATACAAATACCCCCCAAAAAACCCACAGCACATCATAACTACATGCACACACGCACACAGGAACAGAAACCCAACACCATTCAGCTGGAACAATCCTAGGATTCCCTCAAAGCAAAGCTATAAACAAATGAGGATGGGGTTCGATTTGTTAGGTTGTTGGTTTTTTTGTTTGTTTGTTTGTTTGTTTTTTGCAGGGAGAGCAGAGACGATTTTGCCTTCTGGTTTACAGCTATCCCTGAACTAAACCAGAAAAAGCCCCACTAAAATATTTTTCCATGCTAAAAGAAAAGATTACTATTTTATTGATCAGTAATAAAACACCGCTTAGGGTAATTTAGTACTTAACATGTTATTTGCGGTGGGGAGTAATCTGAAAAGCTCTGAGTAGCCTTAAATCATTTCACAACAGCTCCTTCTGCGTAAAAGCAAATGTTTGCCTCCGTACAGCTCTGTGATTTTTGTGGGTTTTTTTTTTTTTTTTAACAGAAATCTGTCAATTTTTAAAGGGAACATCTGTTTGATAAAGTTGAACAATGCTGCTAGTAGTGTTGTCACAGGCCAAACAGGGGAAACTGTGAAAGGGCAGGAGATAGGCTGAAGGTGCCAATAGGACTCTCGCAGAAGGAACATTCAAGTACGTAATTGTTTGCAGGATCTGGACCTACAAGAGGAGCTCAGAAGAACAAAGCACTTGGCTTCACCAATGTCCCTTTTCATTGCTTCTAATGAAAGATTCATAAGAATAACTTTAATTTTTTATGATCTTTTTTTGCATTACTGTATTAGCTGCATCTACTCTGTATGCAATTTCTTCTTAAATACAGAAAACCTGTTTCAAAATGCCAGACATAATAACTTAATCAGTACAATAATTGATCTTGATTGTTGTGCAGTCCTTCTTAACAGTCAGGAAGTGAGATGGAGCCCAGAAAATGTTTTATTTGATTATTTCTTCCCATTGCAAAGTGATGTATTTGTGAAGAATGCAGGTGAAGGTCCATAGTGGAGTTCTTCTTTTTTTTTTTTTTTTTTTTTTGAGAGAAAAAAAAAATTAAAACCCCCCTAATTTGCTAGTTAAACTGTTCAGTGGAAGAATGATTGTATTTGTCCTTTTTGGCTTCGCCCAATTAATTGGAGCAGTAACATAGTGATTGTTAATAAACAGCTCTAATTTGACTGTACTTCTTGCCTATCTACTAACCCCACCATATCTTTGTTCAGCATATCATCAGGGAAAACAAGGAAGCATGTATATAATTTTGTTCTGTTGTATATGAAGTTTAATAATTATGCCACAGTGGATTCTAAATTAATCACAGAAGGCACAACAATATTAATAATCTGTTTAGCAAACCCCAGTGTCTTTGCACTTTGATGTTAGGAGCAGAAACAGTACGAACTGTGGCAGTTTTTTAAATTGGGTGAGTGTTTGTTTCTTTTTCAGCTTATATCAATGTTTTCTTTTATGCTTTTTCTACTATGCACCTTGTTTCCCTCTAAGAAAAAAAACCAACAAACCACAAACCAAAACCATGGAACAACTCAACAAACAAGCCTCTGCTTATTTGGGTGCATTTGGATCAAAGCTGACAGATCGAATTTTTCATTTATTTAACAAAGTTTCATTGCAGCCATTCTTCATAATTACAGCAGTGTTTTAATTTTTTTCCTTCCCTTGAATAAGAGAGAAGGAGTTCTGAGAAAGTTTTTAATTAGCTAAATAGGTCTGTGTAATCTAGATGAAATAAACACACCCGTTTGAAAGGGTTGTTAGAACTTTTCCAGCCATTTAATCCATAGATGGCTGAACACAATGATACCTTCCACAGAAAGCTACAGCCACCACCAGCAGCTGTTAGAAGAGAGCTTGCTCCCTGCTCCTATTGATAACCCTTTGTGGAATGAAGAAAAAGAGCTGAGGGAAGGAGAACTGAATGTCAGACAATAGACATCGCTACACACACTGTCTCTGAACTTTCCTCATCTCTGAAGGACAATTAATTATGAAGGCCTTTGGGGTAGGTCGAAGCAAGGGAAAACCTACTGCTGGCCCAGCACTCCAGCCGCTATCTCTGTGTTTGTTAAATGGTTGTGCCTGTTGGGGAACCAGAGTAGCAGCCACCAAAATAGCCAATAGATCATTTAGGAAAAAAGAGCAAAAGATTTTTTTATGTGTGTCTGTCCTTGTATAATTCTATTCTCACTGTGAAATCATCCATACACAAAACACAAGGACAATTTTTTTTTTTTTTTTTAGAAGAACCACAGGGTAGGTTACAGTCAGAAACGGCCTCTCAGTGGTGTGTTAAAAAGGATGGTCTTTTCACCAAATCATTTCACAGAGGCAAAACAGACAAACACAAAGAGTTGAGACTTTTTCTCCTACATTAAATAGAGTAACTGATAAGGTCAGACATATGATACCTAAAGACATGAATCTGTGAACTCTTGAAGTCAAAGGACTTCTCTGTGCAAAGGAACAATCTTTCAAAGGAAATAGATCATAGAACTCCACTGAATCCCCTTTAAACTTTATGAAGCAGGAGGAGAAAAAGCTCTAAGTAGGGAAGCTTGACAGAAGAGCCTTGAACTATTTTCTGAAGGAAAGATGAGACCCTCCCTAGGCTGCCACAAAACATCTTTTTTTTTCTAAAGGCTCTTCTGAACTTTGATATGTGCCAAGACACCGCTATTGAAAGCTGTATAATTATGTGCTATAGCCACTGTAGAAAATGCTTTGTTCACCACAACAAAGAACAATAAGCAAAGTAAAGTGACATTACACTGTATCTTTTTCTTTAAGAATGTTGAGAAAGGTCACGGTACGTTATAACTAATAAAGCTGTTGAGTAAGGAAGTTTAAAGTTGGGCTTGCTGTGCTTAAATGCAACCCAATGACAAAAAGGCAGAGGGAACTAAAATTGTAATGACATTAAGAAATAGATCATATATCAACATGCCAACTTCATTATACAAACACCTTGATTCCAAAGGACACAAACAGCAGACCCGGGAGTAGTGCTGCAATAGTATTCCTCTCGCAATTCTCTCCCTAATAGCTTCCAACTATGGTCTGCAGTTCAACTGACTGCAAAAACTGATTAATAAGCATTAATTGATACATACAACGCACAGACCTTCTATTGCAAGCCGTGGATTTTGTTACTTGGTTAAAAACCAGGTTCATGTCCTGTGCAGTTCCAAGGAAAGCTCTGCTGTTTCACAAGGGAGCCCCTTCAAAATTAGAAGGGAAAAAAAAAAAAAAAAAAAAGGGAAAAAGGCCAGAGGGCATCAATTAAGTTCCCTGAAACCAAGATTTTTAAGAGAAAAAGAAATACCATCTGGCCACCTATGTTTCAGTTTTCCTTCAGAGGACTCAGGACAGTTATATTTGTTATTCTCAAATTGCCAGAGCAGCTTTACTCCCCTTGCTGCAGATCAGCAGACAGCAGCCTTCCGACTCTGTCTTTAAGAGTGCTGAGAACGATGTTGAAACACTACAACAATAAAGCCCTTGAAGGAGGACGTATACAGCTGAGGGAGAAATGTGAGGAGTGGAATACTGAAACAAACAACTGTCCCGTTGGGCTGTGCTCACTGCTGGTACCACCAGAAGCATGGAGACTGCCACAGCAGGGCAGTTTGCATGGAAAGAGCAACCTTCAGGATGCAAGTTAGCAGGTTACAGACTTAATTTCACTTCTCTTGAGGCCACTCTGCACTGCTTCAGAGTATTAGGGTGCGTATAAACTGTACTTTACAGTGCCTATGTGCTGCAAAACCACTCAAAAGTGGCTTTAGTTTAAATGAGAATCAGGTTTGAGGACTTTAATTCTCCTTTTGATGAACACCAATTCAGTTCAAGATGAATCCTGCAGATGAAACTGGGGAAGAATACAGGTTCCTAAAATAAGCATATGAGTGGCCAGCAGTTTTTATAATTTAGGATGTCTTAATTTTTGGATGCAGTGCTGGGCACACTTCATTTTCAGGGAATGGACTGTTGAGGACCTCCTGACAAAGTGCCTCTTATTGAGCATCCCAAAATGAAATTGACCTAAAATCATCATCACTTCTGAAAATGTTGGCAGCCTGCGTTCCTCTCAAGGGCTCGTAGGCCGCTTACGTGACTGGGTTATTACTTAGATTTTATAGGTGGTGTTATTTGACTTCTTTTACATCATCTCATTGATTTTTATTAACTCAGAGTGCCTTAAGTTAAACATTCTGCTAAGACCTGAGTACAACTGGTCTTAATTAGGTTTTTCCCACTAGTATGGCTCTCCCCTGCCAAAAGAAGGGCAAACTCCTTAAAAACGGTTTTCTCCCCCTTGGAAGCGACATGTGCCGTAACTAGCGCTGTGAAATGAGGCAATCCTCGTGTCGAGCCCCGTCGTACCAAAACTGCAGACAGTGTGTTTGTGCAAATAGCACAGCTTGGCAGGCGCCTCACTATTGTGATCCATCTCAATAACTACATCTGCAAAATCGGACAAGTTCCTGTGAAGCAGCGGGCGGGCTGAGCTCAGGAGGGCGGCGCATGCGGGGCTTGCTTTGGTTTGCCCACCCCACAGAGGAGCAGGGCAAGCGGAAGGAGAAGGCAGGGGGCACAGAGTGGAACTGCCACCACAGACACACCCTGACACTTCAGAACTAAGGCTGAGTCGTTAAATGCCCATTAGGAAAAGGAATGGGCACTGTGTAGAGAGGTATTAATACGTGGAGAATGATGGTAACTGCTAAAAAATGCCAAGGGAACAAGGATGACTGAGAAGGAGTGGGAGACAAAACAAGGCTAAAATTCAGGCATTGTCCTCAGGCCAGTCTCTTTTTGTTGTTTTAAGTACATAAATCTGAAAATAAACACTCTGTTTATGTTTTTTAACTCACATTAAACTAATTTTCTTTTCAACTCATGGTTTTCAACCATATTTCCATTTTAACTCTAAGCACAGTATCCCCCTGCTTTTCAATCATCCAGTCAGAGTCAAAACTGTGAGCTCTGACGACCTGTGCTAGGGAAGATTCTGAAAGAGAATTTACAAAATTATTTGATTTTTATTTACCTTTCTTTTTCCTGTAATACATAGCAACAATACCTGACTTTAATTATTGCAACTGTCATTCAAAAGCCCATGGCAACACCGCAGATGAGACAGATATCAAGTGGCACAACAAGCTGTGCTCTCTTTCTGACCAGCTTGAGCTGGGACACTGACATTTGTGGCTTTCATTCACCAGGACAGCCCACCTTCTTCCTCCCTGCAGGAATGGCCCCAGAATAAAGAAATACCTTCACCTTCCACAAAAAAATCCCGAATAGGTTTGGTTTATTTTTTTTTCCCCTTTCAAAACTCAGTCCCTCATTGCTCTGTTCAGCTCAGCACATGTCTCTCCAGCTAACCCTACTGCAAGAGAGAAAAATGTGGAACTGGCTACACACGTGTACACACAAAACAAAGGCAAAGTTGCACTGCATGGGAGGAGGCCTTGGATCTGTCTCTGGCTCACAGCCACAAGGGTACAATGGCAAAGCTAAAAATGATAGGGCATGTGGCTTGTTAAACATCTTATTTGACTTTGCTACAAGCTGTCAGCAGCAATGCCCAGGGAAAGGAACACAAATTCTTGAACAAATCAATGGCACAGCCTTCTATGGACCAAACACACATTCTAACTTCAGAATTTTTTCCTAATAGTCAGTTTAGGCCTATATGCATGAAGTATATGCATAAATGTGACCCAAGAACTGATAAAAGGAAGGGTTTAGGAATGATAGTGTAGGTGATTTAAGAGAAATAGCATATCAGACTAATCAAAAGATCAGTAAAGCATCATTGAAGTATAAGAGGAAGAAACTTTGATGATGCTAAATATGGCAAATGCTCAGTTTGCTAAATCCTTTTGGATCCAATTTCAACATTACAGTACTTGTCATTTTTGCTTTCCAGCTTGTGGGGGAGGGGATGGGAATTTATCAGGAAAAGTTACGTTGTCTACATGAAACACTACACCACACAGCTTAATGTTCTCATAACTGCTGGATCCTCAGCAAAACCAAGACCTGAACTCTAGGAAATTCTCATTATAGCACATAACACAAGGAAGACTAAATGAATGAATTTGCAATCACCATTTATAATATCTCTTTCCCTCAACGATGGAGGAAAACAAACAAAGGGGCTCCTTTCCAACCCACTGCAGGACCCTTGGCTGAGGAGACTGCAATCACTAGCAGTACTAAACATATGAGATTTATGTTTTCTTATCTACTTGAAAACACATAAAAACTCCCCACAATTCTTCACTAGAGTAATCCACTTACATTAACACTCGCACTAACACTTTGAAAATGAGTAATAAGTGTCTGAAACCATCAAGAGTATGAGAACTTTTGAGCGCAAAGAACCTTTCAACCTATGTTCTATGAACAGAAAAATGTTAGTAAGAAAAAAACTTGAGGGAATCTAAGCACAAGGGAAAAGTTGGTCATACTTATCTCCTGGTTATTTCCTTTTCTGTTCCTGTATCTAGTGACTATGGCTTGGCATCAGGGCAGACCTACATCCCAGGGGTGGGAGTCTCCTGTCTTGTGCCTGCTTGAGCTCCTCGTAGGGCCAGAGCCCTTGGGAGTGCCTGGGAGGTCATGGCACACCAAAAAGAGTCTAGATGTTGCCATCACCCACCATGAATGGCAAAACCTTTGAGGAACATCCTCTTCCTTCCTCTTGCTTCATCTGCCCCTTCCATGCAACCATCCTTGCAGAAAACTCTGCCAGCCCAGAAGAGGGGGAAACAACCAAGAAAGACAACAAAGTCTTTGCTTAGACTTTTTGCATCATCTGAACTTATGTGCTAAAGCCCATCTGAACTTAAGCCCTGCTAAAAATCCATCAGAAGGATTTTAGGTAGGAAATCACCCTCCTCATGCTGACAAATGTTACTTTTGTACAGAAGGGGTATCATCATGCAACTTGACCCTGAGTGAATGGTGCAGACAAAAAAAAAAAAAAAAAAAAAAAAAAAGAAAATTAGCGCCACCATTGCTTTCCTACTCCACCAAGAGATGGGATTACTCAAGCCTCCCCCACATGCACACCCTGTTCAAATGCATCATTACATCTGACTACCTGAACAATGCAAACTGCCATCCTCAGCAGGGAGAAACACTCTCCCGTGGTATTGCCGAGGGTCAGCATGCTAATGACAACAATAGTCTGCTGAGCTACCAGGCTGGCCTGTAAACAGGAATCTCAATCAAAGCCACAAACCTGTTACAGCAGAAAACAGAGCATTTACTTCGAGTACTCATTTTATCCTGCGCTTGGACAAAGCAAATGCATTTCAGTTCTGTAAATCAAATGAAGGAAAGCAGAGTGTTTGATCACACAATTAGGGAGCTTTAGAAGAGCTGTGAGGTGACTACTTTTACTACTGTCCCTCCTAAAGGAAACTTCAAAAAGTCAAAACTAAGAAACTTATAAAAAAAAAAGAGAAAACTTTTCTCTCTTGTCAGGTCCTGGTGAGGCGTAAGTTTCCGTCTACCAGGGCTAAAAGGATTAATTAGCATCATTCAGGGATGTGGAATGCCAAGATTCCACTGGTCACAGCCACATCAAAAAGGTACATTATTTTAAAGGCAGCCTGGACCTCGAAGCAACTCACACACACAGAGAAACAAAGATCAGTGCCTACCTCAAAATCATTTGCTTTATTGTAGTGCATGTTCAGGGCCCTGTACAGCTCACAGTCTCTGGTTATAGACAGCTCCTCAGTGCTCGTGACCCCGTCGTTGATGGCTTGCCGTGCATACTTCTCCATCTGAATGTAGTAAAACTCACGGAAATTGCTAAACCACTTGATGAGCTGAGAGGTAATGCATCTGTTGAACTGTTAAATTTAAACAGTAAGAAGGATAAGAGCACTGACATTCCTCCCCCCAGCCCCATTTCTTTCAAAAAGCATTCTTTCCTCCCCTTCCCCACCACCTTTTAAACCCATGTCTCTGTGCTTCTGCTGGGGGCGGGGGT
>NC_071573.1:25533160-25553160 GCF_024509145.1 Vidua macroura
ATTTCTATTTTTTTTAGATTTAGAAACATTCTCTTTCCTTATCCAGGCACAAGCAGGCAAGCAGGGTACACCTCAACAGGAAAAACAAGTGAATAAGGTCAGGATGTAACCTTTATGTACCCAGAAATATTACAAATCTCTAACATGATAAAACATTTTGTGAGAAAATACAGCATGCAGTAAGGAGAAAGAAGGAGGGGGAAAAGATTTTCTTACCTTTACATCTGAGAAGTAGGTTTTCAGCATATTGGAACTTGGGTACCGGGTGTAAAAGAACATGAGCTTGGCCTTTTTCAAGTGATTCGGTGACAAGCCTTCCTGCATGTAGGATTGAATTAGTAAAGGAAAATTCTTTTCTTGAGAAAGCTGTTTCTGAACATACAGAGCTAGCAAAGTGCCCCGTTAAATACGGTTCCCCAGACTACAGGAGAAATAATTAACATCTGAACTGCTGCGCTGTAATCTTCTGTAAAACAGGCAAACATGGGATGAGAGGCCATGTAACTTTAACCCTGCGTTTCCTATCAGTTTAGGTGCTGGGTCTCAGGGACCTTGCAAGTTTACAGATTGTGTACCATATGTACATTCACTTGTTGCTACGGAAACAAATGCAGGAAGCATGTGCTGCGGAAAACTTATCGGGAGCTTTTTTCTCCTTCTCCTTTGCAGTGCCAGCTAAAGTTTCTTTTCCTCTCGGTGTTGTGCTGCTTGCACACAATAAAACCAATGCATGTAAGACAATCAGAGGCACTTTATGATTTCGAGCAGTTTTACACTGACAGCACATTTCACCTGTTCCATTCGTGTCAATAAATTTTAACATCTTGGGTAGATCTCCCTAGTCCTGCTGCTGCTTTGCTCCAGTGGCTCGCCTGCAAATCAAAGTGAAATCTGTAGCAGGCAGAGCCCCTTGGCCGTTGAATCTCTCTGCCACAAACTTGTCACCTCCTGATTTACACAGTTAACTCCTTGGAGAACAGAGCTGTATTTGGGGCTAACCAATCAATACATGAGGGCTAGCAGATCAATAAATGGCCACTTACCCTATAAGGCAGCCTATTTATCCTGGAAACATCATTACCTTTTAGATCTGTAAACAGAAGCAACTAAAAGAGTTCCCAAGGGAATGTGAAGCTAACCATAACAATCTCGGCTTGCTGATTTTTCTCCCAGCTTCTTGGCTCCCTTTTGTGAACTGCGTGCTAGGACGGGTCTGGTCACATCTGTGCCGCAGGCTGGCCTTGCCATTTCCTCAGCAAATTAATGGCTTTATAATTTATCAGGAATGAAGATGCACGTGGAGAAAATCAATGTGGCCCCCACAAGGTCAATTAAGGGTTCTTCCCAGAAGCTTCTCTAAGGACTGTTTCTCCTAAACACAGTTGTTGGAAATTTCGCTCAGTTCACACCTAATGGCGGGGGAAGGTCAACCAAGTTGGTAGATGCATTGCAGCCAAGGTGCCTCTTCTGCCTTACAGCCGGGTGCATGTCAGCACAGAACATCCCACTCCAGGCCTCGAGATGGGAAAC
Organism: Vidua macroura; assembly: GCF_024509145.1. Taxonomy (NCBI): domain Eukaryota; kingdom Metazoa; phylum Chordata; class Aves; order Passeriformes; family Viduidae; genus Vidua; species Vidua macroura. Next base: position 25,534,691 of record NC_071573.1, read on the forward strand.
CCAGACTAATTTTTATCAGCAGCCTACTGATGATTAGCTAGGCTTTTTCAGCAAAATTTTCACTACTCTTTTTCACTAATTCCTGAAATCTGCTGAAACCCTCTCCCTTTATTTTAGTTACAAAGTTCATTTTTAGATTAGAAAAATGTAGCATTAAAAAAAAAAAGAAGGCATTGACAATATTAGTTTAAAAACCTCTTATTATCTGGAAGTACATGGAAAATGGCTCAGCTGAACTTGCATTTTGTTTTAGATGCTTAATGATTACAAAGAAGATAATTTATGACTGACATACTTCTTGTGCCAAGAGAAGAGTTGAAAGAACCTCCAGTTACCTCCATTAGACTGATAGAGAAGTCTAAAAGAGCATTACACTCTGCAGTGCCATCTGTCAAAATACGTAAGTGAAATAATAGTAGCAAGCTGTCACCTATTGCTCAGTGATAAGAGTTTTAGACAAATCAAAACTTCTATGCCAGAAATCCATTTTGCTATGTGATCCTTTCAGGAAAGTGGGGGTCCAAAGGGGAACTCCAGTAGGAGAGAAAAAAAGTAATCCTGAGTCTCCTTAATTTACAATTCCTCTGATGCCGACAACATGTTAACATCGGGTTTGGTGTATATTCTCTTTCAATGCAAGCTCAAGGATGGACTTAAACTTCAAAAAACCCCTCTCACATTTGCTGGATTTAAGCATATTAGACAGTTGTCTAAGCATTTGGATTCCTTCTGCACTTAGGATTTTTAAATATTTTCTGCTCTAATGCCAGAGGATATTGATATTGAATGAAGCATGTATTAAAAGATGCTCTGAGACTCAAATTCCCAGAAATCCATTTTTTATTAAAATTATACTTGTTCTTAAGCACTTGGCAGCCTTAAAGTAATATCAAATATGCAACAAATCTGTATATCTTGATCCTAAGGTTAACACTTTACTGTGATAAAAGATATGATCTGTAAAAATCTAGAAAAAAATAGTTAATGACAGACTTAAGAGCTAAGAATTAGATAACCCATTGCTATTTCAGAAAAAAAACCAAAAACAAAAACAAAAACAAAACAAAACAAAAAAAAACAAAAAAAAACCCAAAAAAAACCCCAAACAAACAAACAAAAAAACAAAAAAAAAAAAAAAAAAAAACAAAAAAAAACAAAAAAAAAAAAAAAAAAAAAAAAAAAACAAAAAAACAAAACCTGAACTGACCAATTGCTTAATTTCCTTTTTAAGTGCTTGGGCTGAAAAGCAACTGTTCTTCCAAGAAAGCACTAGCTGTTTCCAGGATACTTACACACGCACAATGACTCATGATGAAATAGATTCAGTAAACATACAGCTGTACCGAACACGAGCTAAGCCCCATTCAAGGCCAGGAAAGAAAACGAGCACAAATAAATATTAAGGAGGTAAAGGGAGGAGGGGTGCCGAATGGAACGCAAACAAGCTCTGTCCCAGCAGCTCGTGTGGCTTGCCTCAATTCTCTTAGCTATAGCTTTGTGAAGACAGATGACATTCAATTCTATGGGTAATGCAAAATAGACAATAACTGCTGAAACTTGAGCCAGCTGCCAGGTGTAAAGAAAAAAAAAAAAAAAAGGGAAGAAAAAAAAAAAAGGAGAGAAAGAAAAGATGATAAATCCATAAATTAATGAAAGACATCTGCTCAGGAACATAAAAGATCAGAGGAATAGTGTACTGCAGCTGAACCTAAAGCAGTGTTCAAACAACCTGAGAGTCTCAGCGTTGTGGGTTTACATAGTACAACGTTGCCTCACCTAACACAGCAGCAGCAGAAAAATGGCAAAGTTCTAAGAAATAGGAAGTGAAAGAGTGGGAACAAAACATATAGGGACAAGACATATACGTGCTCTTGTATGTTTTAACAGGAGAAGCACAGGAGTGGCACTAAACAGCATTTGATTCATTTGCACTTCAATCCTCCTCCCAGGTAATGCTTCTCTTTTGCAAAAATGTTTTTCAGCAGAGATGGTCTTTCACTCCTGTTACTCTCAGCCTGAGCCCCCACAAACGCTCTAACAGGCTTTTCTAACCCACGCATGAGCTGAGCTGAAGGAAAATTGGTAAGAATAGGCTGTAACAGGTTAAAAAAAATCCGCAGCAGCAAAGCCAAGCTGCTCCTTAAGTTACACCTCAGGTAGTTTTAATCAGCAAAGCTCCAAATAACTGCATCTCAGAGCATCTTCAAATCCCTCCAAAGAAGGGCTGGCTGGCTGCACAGCATTCGTTCATCGCCCAGGTTTTATCAACAGCATGGAGTTATCCAGCTTGCTATACAATCTCTCCTTTTCTTTTAAAGTTTAATTAGTTTAATTCTAGTCAGATGTAATAACTCCTCATTTCAAGATGTTGTAATTCACTAATTATAGCTTTCACATATTGGGACTTTGAAACTTATTCCAGTTGGATTGGAATTCTGCTTAAAATAAATAAAATTGTAGAAAGTTGCACTAATGTTTCTAAGCCCTCCTGCCAGGGAGAACATGGTAAACTTCTTCACCTTTACAGACGTCTTAGCAGCACACAAACTGCTGCTGTGCTTCAATTTTGATCTATGCAAATGTTTTGTGACTGAACAAGGCTATTTTTCTTGAGATGCAAAGAGGATGCATGACAAAGAAAGATCATGCAGAAAAACAATTCACTGTCTGTTTCTTTTTGAATTTGAATAAAACTTAATATTTGATTAAACAGATTAGTTTGCAAAGATACAGGCTGCATTCATGACCAAGATGGGAATTCAGACTGCAGGTGCATCTTATCTTGTTTAGCAACATACACAAACATTAACCATTTCCTTCTGCAATTTAGCAAAGAATGATCAGATACATTTTACAGACATCGGTTAAAAAAAAAAAAAAAAACAAAAAACCAACCAAACAAACAAAACCCCCAAAAAATCCCCAAGAAACTAAAACCCAGGCTAGTTTAGTGTTTAACTTACTACTAAAACCTGAACTTGGCTGTGTCTGCTGGTCTTATGTTTTCATCCTGGCTTCATTGTCCAGGAAAACAGATGTTATTTTCTACAGGGAAGAAAGATCTGCTTCTTTCAAGAAATACATTCCCTATACATGCACATTGAACCATGTAAAATAAAAGTGCCAGAACAGAATTGACCAGAAACAAACCAACCTCCACACCACGCCTGTCCTTGGAAAATTGTAAGCTACCTGGACACATAAGCTGCTGCTAGGAGAAAAACATCCATCCCTACAGCTGAGCTGTATACCAGCGTACACATGTAGAAGCATTATTTAATAAATCTGGTCTGTATCTAAACCCAGAACAAACTGCAGTCTGCACTATTGCCTAGGTAGGAAAGTTAGAGTGCTTTCCTGCTGGCAGAGAAAGAAGCGGGGCAGTTAAAAAGAAAAAGGATCACTGTAGCACAAGGCATTTCTCCTGGCTATCCCTTGGAGCAGCAGGGGACTCTTGCACCCCTGTTTCAGCAGAAGCAACAAGCTCCATTAGCGAGCACCAGTGAGAATGAGCAGTAGAAAGGAGGAGAAATGGGGGAGAGATGCTCCATGGGTGGCAAGGATCAAGTGCAGCCCTAGAACTACTCCTAGTTCCCACTCTTGGCATGTTTCTCCTCTCCTCACTGCTCTCCCAGGATGGGAGAACTACTTTAATACAAAAAACAATTAGTATGCCACTGTACTGTTTAGTAGAATTTAATTGTCCTGGCCTGAGTCTTGCCCTCAGCTGCCTCTCCTGTTGACCTCAGGACTGCTTTCCAAGCACTGCACTTGCATTTCAATATGCAGGAGAGATCTTTGGTTTGGAGCTCCCCAGGTAATTGGGGCCACCTCTGAGTGATGTTGCTTCTAGACTGCCTCCTCTCTTTTGCCTTACAATGTAGTCAGTGAAGAGAAGATTTCCCTGTTACCAACGCTCAACAAGATCATTTTCTGGGGAAGAGGTACCACAAACACCACATCCACTACCAGCTGGTTCTCAAAAACACCAGCACCTGAAGAAGATGCTTTCCAACACAAAACATTTTCACCTATAGAAATGGGACTATTCACACAGATTAGACAGCACTAGACCCAGACTAGACGCAAGCTGGATCAAAGAGTGGTGGTAATGGGCTTGGGACCTGCAGCACCTGCCTTGCCCCAGTGGTGCCCACTACCATGGGAGGGATAGGAAATCTAGGTAATCAGCAGGTCAAGAGCCCTGATTGCACCCTCCTGAGGATTTAGCAAGTCTGTAGAAGATGTGGTTGAATTATTCTAAAACCACGAGAGTTATCAATCACCTAGAAGATACCCAGTGAAGAAGCACAGCCTCAGGCTCCTGCCTCCACAGCATACCTCTCCAAAGGGGACAAGTTCCTCACCATTGCTACTGTTACCCAGAGAAGGGCAGAGCTATTCTGTTGCAATTATTTTCATCATCTTGGGAGTGAAATTAGATGCATCTAAGGCCCGGGGCTTGCAGAAGGACCAGCCCAGCCTTCTGCTGGGGTCTTGGAGCTAGGAAAAATTATTCATCTACTCTTCATGCAAAATCCTCAATTTTAGCATGGGATAGACACTGTATTTTATTTGCTTTCAATACCACTGTACCTGGAAGCAAAATCTTTTGACCAAAAAGTGTGTTATGGGAAAAGATGGAAGGCCTGGGAAGCATTACTGCTAAAAGAAAAAAAAAGAAAAACCAACCCAAAAAACCCTCTAGTACTAGTTTCCAGGGGAAAAAAAAAAAAAAAAAATGATTACTATGTCTGGATATGCCTAAATAAAGGCAGAGATGGATTTGTCACCCTAACTAAAGCCTGCTATTGAGCTAAAATGAGAGATTTTATTATCATCTTTTTTTTTTTTTTTTTTTTTTTTTTAAGCAGGGGAAGTGTCCTGTAAATTTAATACAGCTGAAGTTTTATATTTAATTGTTCTCTCTGGCTTTCCAAAATAATTTGCTTTGTGTATGTTAGGACAAAAGATTTCTGTGTATGGCTGAACAGAGGTTAATCATGCATAGCAGGCAGCTGCACAAGGGCTGAGGAACAGACCTCTGGGTGGGGGAAATAACTTGATGCAGCCTGAATATATCAGTACCTGTGTCTTTTGTGCTTCGTTTCCCTTATGCACTTGAGAGCTGAACTCTCACAGACGACCAGACTGTGGCTCTCTGCAAGCTCCAGCCCCGACACCATCAACAGGGATTGTGCGCTGGTCTGGCAGGGGAGGGAGAAGAGGTGGCCTGGCCGTAGATGGAACGGTTTTTGGCTGAGGGTAATGCCCCCTCAATCACCTCCCTGCCCGAGGAAAGATCTGCCAGCCCAGGGAAACCCACTGACACTCCAGTCATGGGTTTGGCTGCCTTCCTGACCCCACGAGGAAGACTAAAGGCTGGGGGAGGGACAGTGGCTTTTTTTAGGTGAACACCATTGCTGAAAGAGTGCTGTCAGTCAACACCACATGTTTTATTTGGCCTCGCCAAGCTGCCCCCCAGCACCCTGTGAGCACCCCACTCCTGCAGCACCTGGGGAAAGCCCCCTGGCACCAGCATGGCCCCTCGTCCTCTCCCACCAGCCACTGCCGATTCTCACTCATCTTTTGAAAAGGATATTGCACTTCCCGAGTAGGGTGAGATTTCAGACATGTCTTGCAGGTCGCCACACTCGGACTTAATGAGCGACAAGGAGAGGCCCTCGGCAGCGCTGGGGGGGTGGGCAGGCGAGCAGGGGTGGTGGTTCATATGATGCGACGACATCTTGGTCCTCAGGCTGGTGGTCTCCCGGGTCAGGTCAAGGGATTCCGGGGAGGCGCGGTCTTTCCCTGGGAAGGAGGCTGATGGGGCACCCAGGGGGCTCTGGAAGGGATAGGCCATGAGGGGCAGTGGGAACGGGTGGCGGAAGGAGGAAGTGGAGAAGCCAGCGGTGGCCGAGAGCGGGGACTGGTGCAGGGAGGCGTGGTGGCCACCAGCCGGCGGGGCCGAGGCGGATTGGTCAGAGGAGTTTTTGCGGACAACGAGGGGCAGCGCCTCGGTTTGGTCGGTGGCGCCAGGCATGGGGACGCTGCCGAAGGTGTCAAGGGGGTTGGGAATGATGACGTCCCCAAAGCACTGCAGGCGCTGGTTGGCTGTGTGAAAGTTGTGGTTCTCCCCGTTGACGGCAAACCTTGCTTGCGGGATCTGGAGGGGCGGGAAGACCTGAGGAAGCTGGCGGGAGGGCTTGGATGAGAAAACTTTGACCACTGTGTCTACAACTTGTGACATGGCAGTGTTCAGCTCCTGCTTCAGGGTCTCAGCCAAATGTTTGCCTTCGGGGTGGAAGGCATTTGGCCCTTGCTCTTTCTCCTTAGGACCTTCTCTTTTTGGCTTGTTCTCTGCTACCTCCTGCTCCCGGATGAGGGCCCGTGCTCGGTCGATGAACTGTCCTGGGTCCAGCTCGCACATCTCATTGTCCGACCTGCCGACAGAGTCACCGGCTCTCGCGTCCATGGTTTCGGAGCGCATGCTGTCTTCAGACAGGTTGCCATCTTCATCATTTTCAGAGTCAGTGCTATCGTAGATCTGGTAGAACTTCTCCTGCAGCTGGCGCAGCTGCTTCTGCATGTCCTCCAGCTGCTGCTTCAGCTGTCTGCGCTCCTCTCGCTTCTGCTCTTTCCTTGCCGAAACCAGCTGCTGGAAACTCTGCTGCTGCTGTTGTGGCAGCTTTTGCTTGCGTTTGTTTTCTCTGTAACTTTCTCGGGGACTGACGGACTGCGGAGCTATTTCTCTTTCATTTTCATTGCCCCTTAATGCCACGCTAGGGGAATGGCTCATACCTCGAATTATATTCTCAACCCGGGCGCGTTTAGCTCTCAGGTGCTCGTCGCATAACCGATCCACATCAAACTGGCTCATAGTTGGCCTGCCAAAAGGGGAAAGACACTCTTGGGGGCTGTCTCTTGAAGAGTTGCTGCATACATCCTCCTGATGTACTTCTGAGCCTGTACTAGAGAGACCGCTGGCTTGGAAACTGGGCTCCGTGCCACCATTTTTGTTCATGTTATTTTTCAACAGCTGGGAAATTATGGTTGCTCCTGGAAAAGGCATCATGGCATCTTCATATGAGTTCGCCCTCTTCAGCAGCTTGCGGAGTACATTTGACTTTTCCCCATCTGCATGCTGCACTACTGAATACTCAACATCCTGCTCTGAACCTTGGGGATTCATGGCACTAAAAAACGTTGCTCTTGCCTTTGCAAAAAATGCAGATGCTGTCCCTACCGTCCTTTTCACTCCAATGTCAACTCTTCTTCTCTTGGTTTGCCTGCTTAAGAGGGCTGTGCTGTCATGGTCAGGCATCACTGGACTGTTATTGTGCCATCTTCAAAAGCTTGTCAGCTGGGCTCAGCTCAAGAATCCTGGGACCCTGGCCAACAGAACAAAAGGACTGATGAATCATTTTCTTTAAATTTCTCCAAATTTCCTGACCTCAATCCTGAATAAAATGCAAAATGCATAGGCTCTGGGATTTATGGCACATTACAATTATTGCAATTTATTATGCACTCTGCTTGAAATGAAACATTTTTAAATATTTCTGCTCCACTGGTTTAAGATGGATTAAGATTTAAAAAAGCAAAAACTGCTTAAGCACCAGTAATATGATTCTCTTGCACAAATGCCTAAAATGATACTGTTTATCTTCAGAAGAAAGAGTAGATTAGAAGAACACAGCCTCTGACAACCAATTGATTAAATTTAGGGCATTGAGATACATGTTACAAAAGAAGATGAAAGTATTCCTTATTTAAGATTTATTGTTAAAACAAGAAATCGTATAAAATTTGGATTAAAAAAATTCAATTGCAATGTAAAAAATGCAGTTGTAGTTTTGCTTTTTAGAGAGGCAAAACTGGTAAATAAACCTTTGAAGGTTATAAAAACAACTTTCAAATAATTGTAGGTAGGATGGTATATGTGTATGTGAAAGGCAAAGAAATCATAGACGCATTCAGGCTTCCACTGGGGGGAAAAAAAACCCTCTCTTAAATCATTAGGGAAACATTTATTCAGCAAAGCAAAAATGCATTAAAGTATTTTATGATCAGTACTATACTATTTACAGCGATGTGATCAAATAAAGGCCAAAATGTAGTTCGTTAGCACAGGCTCGTACGTACCACTGACGAGCCACAACAGTGTTTTGAATTCCCCATACATTCCTTCCCTTTTCGCAACTTACATTCTCAAAGCAAGCCCTGCTACCAAAGGCTGAAGATTCTGTATTTCATACACTAAAATACATGATGTTAAATTTTTTGCATAGCAGAAACGAGGCATGTTCAGTGTCACATCTCTGTGCTTTAGAAAAATCTCCAAGAACAATATCTCAAATGCCCAGTGAAGCCCTTCTTACATGGAGCACTTTGAATACACAGAATCTTATTTCCTGTGACATGCAGAAAAGATGAGAAAAAAATATGGAAAGATGAAAGAAATAACATCAATCAGCTGCGTGAGAAAGGAAGATACCTTCTCTTTATATGAACTCTCATTGTTTCCCAGGAACACAGCATAAAAAGATAACACACTTCCTTGCATTTTGTAAAAGGCTCTTGACATAATTTGTGACTTATTAACTAGTGATGCTAAACTCACATTGCACATAAAGCATTAGACACTGTTTCCTGTTTCTTAAAATTTAACACTGAGGAAAATTAAAATATTTTTCATGCAACGCTTATCTAATATTAAACTTTACATTTGCTTAACAGAGCACAGTCTTCACAATAACAGGGTATATTGCCAAAGGCAGCATGCAGACTTTTTGGAATTGCTCCCATCTCTTTCGGTTCACCTGTAAAAACATCTACGTGCTCCCTAGGACTGCATCTGTGGCTAGTTTTAAAGAATGACTATCCATGCAAATAGGCATAATTTCAGCATGAAATAATCTGTAAAATCAAGACAGTAGTCAATGCTTAGTTTGCAACCAGGATGGGAAAAAAAAAAAAAAAAAAAAAAAGCTTTTAATACTTAGAAACATTATGTTTATTTTGCAGCCTTTGCTCATGTATTCTGGATGTACTAAAAGAATTTTCAGAGATTTAGTGTCAGAGAGAGCTATGCAAGGGACATGATGTTTGTTTACATTAGTGGTTGCTTGCATACAGGAGAGCAAAGAATTATAAAAAATATATTAAAACAAAAAAAAAATCATTAATTCAGATGCAAAATCCAAACACCTTGACTTGTTATCAGGTCAAAGTCCTCAGAGGTCTTTTCTTATCAAAAAGCACATTAAGCGAATTAAGTTTGGTTACCTCATGATGAAAATAATAAGATAACAAGGATTTCTGTTCCAGGGACCCAATTCTGCCACCTGCACACCAAGAAGCATTCTACCCTGCAAGCAACACCCCTGGAGTCCAGGGATACCAAAATCCTGCTATGTGTGAGGGGTAGAGTCAGGCCCTGCTTGGCAGCATGTAAAAGACTGTCTCTTGTCTCCCACTTTCTCACAGCTGATGCAAATGGAGTTTTTCAGGGGGCAGAATAAGGCCTTACAATTAGACCATCACCAAAAAAACCCAAAAACCTGAGGAATATCAGAAGGGTTGTTTTTGTAAAGAACTGGCCAAGGCACTGGCACAGAATAAGCCAGGGCCGAGTTTGACCTTTCAGTCCAGTGGTGTTCATTTGAAATCGATCTAAACTAATTGAAAGACAACTGAAAGAGCTCCTGCTTATTTCTGAAGGTAAGAAAGATATTCTGAAGGCATTCACCATAAAGATAGTACTTGCCAATAGGAAAAGAAAATAAACCACAAACAAAACCCACCAACACCGAAAACCTTCACGCTTTTCCTTCCTTTTCTGCGGTCAAGCTATGCTTGATTAAGAGCCAGCAATACGTTCCCAGACTCACACCAGAAACCTCATGTCAGGTTACAAGTTTTGCTCTTTTCCCAGAAAATTCGAGGTGCCTGACCACTGTTCCCCTCTCTCTTGCCCAATCCCAGCCAAGGACACACATGGGGAGGGCTTGCTGTACCCTTGAGTCAGCAGCTCAGGAAATAGGCTGTCCTGCGCCAGGTTGGAAGGTCATTGCCATGCATCCTTCCTCCCCAGTGTCCATTTCCCTCCCCAAGCCCCGCACCAGCCGCTGCTCCACAGCCCATTTCTGCCACCACAAACATGTGGCAGGAGGTGCTCCAGAGCGATGTCCCCTCCTTCCCTCGATGGAAGCTGAAGGCATCGTACACTTAACCTGGGTATTAAGCAACATCTCCCATTTGCCCTGGTGTTATCCTGAGCCAGCCAGGCTGCCAGCTTTAAGGCTTATGTGCCTTTCAGCTTAAATATGAGAAATAGTTCTACTTTAGCCTGACAAAACCGAATGGGTATTGAACGGCCAGTTAATATTTCATTCTCGGAGGACCAAAACCAATTTGCACCTCAAGAGGAGTGGAATGGCACATAGAGCGGGATGCAAAATCCCAGCCACAACAGGTAGAATTCAAGACTGATTAGATTAGAACTGAATAAATAAGAACTGAAATATTGGGGAGGGGAAGAAATAATTAGGAAGTGTGTGTCCTTTACACAGCCACCAGTACTTTGGCTGCACATTGTCTCAAAACTATATTCTATACATATAAAATCTCTGTACAGCTCTCCAGAAAAACAGAGCTGGCAATATAGGCTTTGGTTGTCAAGATCTATGTAGAAATCTCCAGAATCACCATTTCTTTCCAAATTACAGAGTTTTAAATTTGTGAAGGTTAAATTTGGTTTCTGCATCGCTTTTGATACTCCTCGCATGCCAAGTATAGTTTATGTTAAATTTGCCGGCCACATCTCAAGCCTCAACTCGCACAATGTGGCTTCTTCAGAAACCAAATGTTTTCCATGCCGATGCAATTAAAAATCATACCAACGGCCTCAGCACTTTCTATGTTCATCCATAAACACAGCAGTAATATTTTATTTACAAATTTACTTTCAAATCTTTTGTTTAAGGAGATATGATTACAATGTAGCTATGAATAGCCTCTTAACAGCACAGCAGCTACAGACATGGGTTTATTTCGTATCCATTTGATATGCATTGACATTTAAAATGGAAACAGATTAATTTCTAAGTCTCCAAGAGTTACTGTTACCAAACCTTTGGCTAGAATGGTCTGTCAAAATGAGCATGATGTCAGGTATTTAACCATACTCACTATTAATAAATCAATTTTTGTAATCAATTTTGTTAACTCATCTTGATCTAGAAAGATGCTGATCATTTTCTCCTAGATTAATTCAAACATCTACAGGATGCAAAGGAGATGTAAATTCAAACTCGGCCTCGTCAGCCCCTTTGAAGAACCCTAGACTAACATAAACAGCCATTAAATACACAGCACAAGAGTGCTAAACTTGATGGATATGCTTGGATAAATTCAAGGAGATATCAGTTTATACAGCTGAAATCGTTCCCCTCTTTTCACAAGCCAACTACTTTCTTTGGTCCAGAGTCTGCCTGCTTCATATCAGCCCATTATGCCAATAACATGCAAGAAATTTAACATGCTTCTGCTAATAGAAATATTTAGATCTTACACTCTAACGCACTACACAGGGTATGGCTTTTCCAGAATCAGCCAGGAAGCACAGGATAAAAATTATTCTAGTCAACAGCATTTCATGCACAAAACCACAGCTAAAATTCGAAGAACAGATGACATCTGTTCACTATATCTGTTCAGTGCTAAAATCACATCAGCCACTAATGGGAAAGTGCTACCTTTTTGTACAGCTCTGACACAAGTTTTCTTGGGAGAAAGTACTACCTTTTTGTACAGTTCTAACACAAGTTTTCTTGGGAGAAAAGATTATCCAACTCCCTTAGCCAAGATGTCTATCAAGGAATTTGAAACAAGGCAGAAATGATGAGGAACTATTTCGGCAGTAAAAAACTACTTTACTAGGATTTCTTCATAAGAAGAAGCAGCAGCAAAAATCAGTGCCTGATTTACTTCAAAATTATGCTGCTTGCTCTTTAGCCTTAAAGGAAAAAGCAACCCTTGTTTTATGAACCTGGTGATACCCAGGGCCCAATAGAGCAAGGTATTCAGCAATTCCTATGAATGCCAAACATCCGCAATTCCCATCAACTACAGAGCTCAGTAACAGGAGGGATTCGGCATCTCATTAGTTCAGGCCTTTAAATGGGGGAGATGCAGGGCCCTCCATCACGTAGCCGTGCTCGGCACTGCTTGAGGAAACAAATCTTTTGAATGAGAAAAAGAAATCAAGCTGCGCAAAGTAGAAAACTGAGAATATTTTCCTCCTCTCAGGCCAGTTTGGTCCTTGTTATTTCACTGATCATGAAGAAAATAACTCACATGGCCTCTGTGTAGAGACAATACCGAAAGGTTCTCAAGATTCCTACTCTGAATTCAGCCCAAGTTTTCCAATATACTATATTTTCCATGCTACGCGATGTCATTACATCACAATTCTTAAATTACTCAATTTAGCAGTTAGGCTGCACTTTGAGTCAGAATAAATCACTATTTAGAGACTACAAATTGCAGTATTTACAATTCTGCCCTGAATCAAATTAAACCTTTCAATTTGAAAATGTGTCCATTCTTATGAACATCTCAATTTATCAAGCAATCATAAAAGAGATAAGTTATATAAACTGAGAGGCCTCAGAGTTCAGCTGGCAGGGAAGTTAACTGTATATACCGACAGTGCCATTCAGCGAACACAGGATACTTTACAGAATAATTTAATAGGGAGCTGTTAGTGAAAAGTATATACATTGTACTTTTTATCACAGTTCAACTCCTGAAATGTTGATACTCTGTCTACCCTTCAGTATTAATAAACATTTCACAGAATGTGATATTGCTGCTAAAGGTAAGCTCTGGTCAAAAAGCAGATAAAATAAATGCAAAATGAGCTGCAGTGGTCGTAAACTTAAAGTGACTGATGGCAACTCAGAGAAAAACTGCGAGAAGAAAACATAAAGGATATGTACCACATGCAAATCTACGGCTAAGGAAACTGCCTCCATATAATTCATCCTGCATATTGCCAAACCTCTACAGGCAATGGAAGTGACAAATAATCTGAGTTTTTACACCTCACAGCGACACAAACATGTTTCTGTGCCCTGCTCTCAGCAACACAGCACCTTCTGCCACCAAGCTATGGCCACAGATGCGTGGATACGTTCCACGTGCTCCCCACCCAGTCCCAGACCCGGATGATGGCTTTGGGGTGACACCCGCCATACAGCCAGAAACACCACGGGGTCTGCTGAACGCTTGGGACCTGTGGGAAACTAGCGACTTTCCAAAGCTCGTCCTGGCAACTTTTGCCCGACATTCAAGGGCACCTCTAGTTTGCAGCCGTGTCCCTTGTCAGCCCTGACTGAAATCCCCTACTTTGTCAAAGACATTAAGTTAATATCCCGCGTACCCGCTCTTCCGCGGCCGGGGCACAACTACACAGACGCGACGCTGGTCCCTCGGGGAGCTCCATCCCGCCTCGGCCGCGCCTCCTGCGCCCCCCGCACGGCCTGCGGACACTGATCCCACGCCGCTTCCCGCTGCTGACCCCTCCGCCCCGGCTCTCCCGGCACAGGGAGGCGGCGGCGGCCGGGACCCCCTGCATCCCTCTCCGCAGCCGCCCCGCCCGGCGCGCACCTGCCCCGCCGCCCCTGCGCGCAGCGCCACGCACCTGCCCGCGCCCCGCGCACCTGCCCCGGCCCCGCGGCGCTGCCCTGCCCCACCAGACGCCGCGCAGCGCCCGTGGGGATCCGCGCAACTTTCTCCCTCTCTGCAAAGAACCGCGGGCCCCGGGGCGGCCCCGCTCCGCCCCCGCGGAGTGCCCTGTGCCGGGGAGCTATGGGCCGGGAGCTCGTCGGGCCGCCCGCTCCTGTCGAGCCCCGCGATCTCGGCGCCCCTCCAGTCCTGGCCGCGCCACCCCCCCCAGCGCTGCCCTGCGCGCCCCATCCGCGCAGGCCCCACGCCCCCCAACACCGCTCCCTCCTGCGCTTTAACTCCGTGCAAACACATGGCAAAGTGAGCCGGGTCACTCAGCCGCTAAACAGAAAATCGAAAAAGCCAAGAAAGATCTCCATCAACGGCTAAGAAAGAATTAAATCCCCCCCGGAGGAAAAAAAAAAAAATCAACAAACAACAACCAAACAAATAGAAAGTACCAATAATCCTAATCTTTTCCCAGATCAAGGCTCTTATCCTGCGACTTGCATTTGATCTCTTCTCATGTGCTCACTACCTACCACTCAAATCCCATTTTCTATACATTTACACGATTCGCAGCTCGCCCCACGCTTGGAAATGAAAAAGTAATTGCAAGGGTAAGAAGAGTAAGAATAAAAAGTCCCTGTCCTTCCCGGCTTGGGTTAAAAAGGAGAAGTAGCGACATGCAAATGACAGGCAAATTGGAAGAGACAAAAAGCAAGGCAGCTATAATAAACAGGACAAAGAGGAGGCTCGGAGGAGCGGAGCAGGAGTTTAAAGCGGGTATGGGGAACTTCGGTGGGGACGGGGGGAGAAAGAAGCTCGGAACAACAAGAAGAAGCCAAATACTCGCTGCGCTTTCTGTCCCCGCAAAACTGCCCTCCAACCCACGGAATAAAATAAAGAGCGGTCCACAAAAGGTGGCAGCGAGAGAGCGTAGGGGAAGGGGGGGAGGATCACCTAACAACGAGCAGGTCACTTACTCTTCAGCCCTGGGCAGGCTACGGTGAGCGCTCCATCGGGCTCCTTACCGCTCACAAATCCTTACCGCTTTATCTACCGGGGAATTAAAACTACTCAGCTAATAAAGTCACTGCAATTTTGCCCCCTGGAAAAAGAAGCACAGGTTTGATAACGGTGATCAATATTTTGCTGGGGATTTCATCACCGCCCCCCTCCCCCCGGACCATTTAGAGTAGCCCAAGCAAGTGCGAATTTAGGGGTAAAAAAAAAAAAAAAAATTTAAAAACCCGAAAGACCTGAAAAGGCCGAGAAAGCGGGGAGGGACGGAGGGGGCGCGGAGGGGGATCGGGTACTTACTCGGTGCAAAGGCGACGAAACTGAGACTCGCTTTTTTTTTTTGCCGGTGGAACGAGAGAAAGGGCGACACGCACACGCACATGCACACACACCACACGCGCCCCGCACACGCACACACGCACACGCGGACACGCGCGCGCAGCCGGCAGCCCCGCCGCTGATGAATATGATAATCGCGCGAGGGAGGGCGAGCGCGGGCGGGAGCGCGGGCGGGCAGCGGCCGCGGGGCTGCGGGCGCCGAGCGGAGCGGAGCGGAGCGGAGCGGCGGGCGCGGAGCGGGGGCGGCGGGAGCGGCGCGGGGCAGGGCTGGGCTGGGCTGGGCTGGGCTGGCCGAGCCGAGCAGCGCTCCGCACCGCCACAAGATTTACTTTAAGACACAGCTGAAGGAAACAGGAAGACTAGACGTCACACTCGGAGTGACGTGGGCCCGGCCCGGCGCCCAATCGGGAGGCTCCTTGGGACGGACGGGGGGGACGGGGAGAACTTGGCAGGAGCGGGGAGAGAGGAGAGGGGAGCGCGGGGGGGTTAGGGTCGCCCCGCCCCGCCCCCGCGGGAAGGTGGCGGCGGCCGCGCACCTGCGGCGGGGACGGACGGACGGACGGACGGACGGACGGACGCAGGGCGGGAGCGCCGGCAGAAGCGGCCCGACGGGGCGCCCCGCTCACCTCTGCCGCGCACCGGCAAGGGGCGGACAACAGCCGCTCCGCGTGGAGAGGGGTGGGTGACAAACTTTAGGAGAGTCACCCCCGCGTGGGCGGGGGCTGCTGTGCGGTGCCCCATGCGGTAAAGTTTTCCACGAGAGAAGGCTTCCGCAGAGCAGTGTCGGGGCCCCAGGGTGCGCCTCCTTCACGCGTAAAGCATCGGACTGTGGAGCGAACCCGCGTCTGCGGGCGCTGCCGCCCCACGCGGGTCACAAACTTTAGGAGAAACGGGTCCGCGGCCGCCCAGCCCGCGGCACGGCGTCCATCGCAGCCGCTCAGTGGCAGCGGCTCCGCCGGGCGTCGCGGGGCTGTCAGCAGCAGCCGCGCGGGCATTTTCCACGTGGGAGGCAGGAAATAAACACGAAATCGAGCATCAGGTTGCGGCGCGTGTAACAACCGGTGGTACTGAGACACGGGTCTTCGGTGCGGGCGGCCCCGGCCCCTTGCGCAGCACGACCCAAGTTTAGCTCAACTTAACCCTATCCCATCCTGCTCCCCGCCGGCTCCAGTGGAAAGCTTGGCGGGGAAAAAAATGGGAGAGGAAAAAAAACACAGTAGTGGATCTCGGCAGGTCTGGGCTGCGATCCGGACTGAAACCTGTCGGGCGCGCTCTGTCCCGCCTGACCGCGGCTTTCCCGCGGCGCGGGACAGGGAGCACCCGCACCCCTGCCTCTGCTGCTGCGGAGATTTGCCCGTCCGCTGCTGGCCGGGAGGCGAGACTGAGCGAGGGGAAACAGCCTCAGGCTTGCGGATAGCGGGGGATACACCAGGGAGAGGGAATAAAGTCCTGCGGAGAGCCGGGCGGCAGCGGAGCGCTGCAGGGCGCTCGGCGACAGGTAAGGACGGCGCTGCCTCGCCGGGCCCGTCCGCCCTCTCCCGCCCCTCGGGGCGGCGGGAGAGGGAGTCCCGAGTGGAGGGGAGAGGGCAGCCAGGGCAGGCGCGCCAAAACTTGGCGCTGCCACTCTGTGCCAGTGGCGAGGGGCCGGGCCACACCTCGCCCCCTGCTCGCCCTGGTGCTGGTGCCGCCGCTGAGGCGGGCAGCTGCTCCGCTAGTCCCGCTTCCACTGTGAGGATCCGTCTCACTAGAGGGGAGCCGCGGCGCCGAGCCCCACGCCTGGGTGCGGACAGCAGGCTGTGCTGAGAGGGCTGCCCTCCGTGCCAAAAGTTTGGGAGCCGGCCCGGGCAGCAAACCCGCCCTCCGGGGCCAGCCCTGCCCTGAAACGCGTGTGCCCCGCGCCGGATCCTCTGTGCCCGCCGCCTCGGGCCGGGGGCCGGCTCCGCGGTACCTCCGCGGCGGGGAGCGGGGTCACTAACGAGGATGCATGAGTAACGCGGCAAACCACCGCAACCGATCTCTAAGAAATCGCCCGGGACCGGCTGAAGGGACTGCCGGAGCTGTCGCAGGGGATCTGCTCCGAATTAAAAAAATTACATGTCGCTGCCGGTATCGGGGTCGCGAGGAGATGCGGTCGGCAGCACTCGCCCTAGAGCCCGGTACCCTTGCGAGGCGAAACCTTTGGCGGCGGCGGCGCCCGGCCCGTCGGGGTTCGCAAGGCGGCAGGCGGGTGGGAGCTCGGCTGCTCGGGGCTCCCCAGCCCCGTGGCACTCAGAGAGCCGCTTCTCGGGGTCGCAAATGCCCTGATGCGCCGCGCCGCCTTCCGAGGCCTGGCCCGGGGCTGACGCTGGCCAGCGCCGCGCTGTGAGTGACCGCGAATCCCCGGTGTAACGGGGCGCATCCCGGGACGCTGCGCTGCTGTAGCTTTGCTCCCGCAGTCCGAGCGCTGGGCGGCCCCGCATCTGTGCCCGGTGCCCGTGTCGCCCTTCAAGCCCGCGAAAGTGCCGGGACGGCTTTGCAGTGAATTATTTTAACGTGACACCTTTCGAAACAGCGCCGGGCCCTCCGCCGCCGGGGAGCGACGGGGCTGGAGCGGCCCGACGGGGGCGGCCGGGGCTGCGCTGCGCTCCGCGGGTGCGGAGAGGCGGCGCGGCCGGCCCGGGCCAGGTCCCCGTGTCGCTCTTTCGGGGCTCGGCTGGCTGGGGTGACACGCTCAGCCTCCCTGTGTAGCTGTAAGGGTTGCAGGGGCTGCGAGACAAGGGTGCAGAAGTGTGTCTGGACGCAGGGGGAGATAGGCTAAATTTGGCGGGGGAATGTCTCGCTTGGACGCTTTCCTTTTTTTTTTTTTTTTTTTTTTTTTACCCTTTTGTTTTGTTTGTTTGTTTTTTGTTTTAAAGGACACCGAGATACTCAGAGAAGAAGCCGAGCCGTGCAAATGCAAATAAATAAGTAAATAGCTGCCTCTGACACTGTGCTTCTCCCAGCGGGGCTCACCTTAACTTCAACCACTGTTCATCTACCCAAAAGAGAAACTGAGGCTCTGGGAGTGAAGCCATGTCCCCAGGGTCACATGGCAGAGTAGTGGCAGCCAGTCTGGCCCCAGGCAGCCAGTCTGGCCCCAGCGCAGGCTTCCACCTATCCTGCAGCCCTGCTGCCTCCTTTCCGTAGCTGCTTGCAGGTTACTTTCCTCCAGCCCTGTCTATTGCAACTTTTCCAAGTCTAAACACATGGGCCCTACGATCTGACACACAAGTAAGCGCAACTGGAATGAAATTCACACTTCCCATTGCCCTGCCATCTCGGGCACTGAGTGCTCCAGACCCTCTTAATCCTGGAAGATAGGCAGACAGCCTCTTAAGGAATGCAAGCTGATGATTCAA